>NW_010171731.1:2776-17744 GCF_000695765.1 Mesitornis unicolor | reverse complement strand
CGGGGCCCCGCCCCCCCGCCGCCGCAGCGCCCCCTGGCGGCGCGGAACCAGCACCCCCTACCCTTCCAGCCCTTCTCCACTCTCCCTTCTGTGATGTGTGAGCTGCTGGGGTGCAGTGGAGACGGTGAATGGGCAGAGGGGAAAGGGGTCGCCAGACCCTGGGCAGGTCTGACATCATTTGACAATGTTGGCGTGGCTTTGGGGTAAATCTTTATAAATGCGTAGCGTGCGACAATGACAGAGATACTTCCAAAAGCCACATTTTCATCAGGAAATGTTGTGTCTGCTCCAGTTATAACTAAAATAATTGATTGCTCGATTTGATACAGCATCCGTACTTTTTCCATTGACACTATTTAGGCCTTGACCTGCCACAAGCTGATGCTTGCTTTATATACAGTGTTTCAAGCAAGGATAGGGTCTGATTGTGAGTTCAGGAGAAATGGGGACCTCTTCCTTCTACTTGGTAACACCTCTGTCTCTGGCCAGCTTTGTCCAATCTGGAGGCCTGGGAGCAGATCCCAGTTTCCATCCTGTCTGCACCTTGTCTGCGTGATGGGACATGCACCGCCTTCCCTTGAAGCCTGGCTCCCCAGGGTGAAAAGATGGGGGGCTCATGCAGTGGGAGCTGCGGTGGCCTTCATTTGGTCCTCCAGTGGGAATGCCAGAGGAATCAGGGTGGCAGGTAGAGTGTATTGGGAAACACTGCTTCCCTCAGCTCAGAAACAGGAGGAGCTGGAGCCAGTGGCCACTGCTGCCTCCTAAAGCCTGCTGCGCCCCTCTCCCCACAGCTGTCCTCCAGAATGTACCCGTTTAAAGTAAAAAGTTGACCTGGGTCAATCCCTGTATGCTACACCCACTGAAATGGCACTTACAGTCATTCACTAAATCACACACTCACTAAATCAGGTGTTTGAAGTTGCTTTCTTGCAGTAAAGGTCTTGATGAGAAATAGAAAATTGGTATTTACAGTATTTTAATGCATTGCAAAGTAAAGCTAACATATCAGAACAGCAGCAGGATCTTGGAGAAGGTGAAGGCTATTCTGTCACAACCTGATATATCTTATGGTAGTCAATTAAAATACGAAGTTAAAACACCTAAGTGTAAACATCCTTATCTTTGTTTCACTTTGGTTGTGAATATGTAACCATACAACTCTTAATATAATAACCCTAATGATAGATTTGAGGTTTATATTTCACCTTCCACGCTGAAGCCATTGATGTGCAAAAGTATTTCAAGTTCAGTCTGATACTGGCAGTGCTGTAACTGGTAAATATATGCAACATATTGTTGTATAGACACAGCAAGAGTACGATGGAGCCAAGAATAACAGACCCTTTGGTATGGAGGGAAGGAACTTTGGGGATGAATTAGCTGAGAGTTTTTTCTGCAGAGAACTGCACAGTATTAAACACCTCCTGAATGCAAATGAGAAATAAGCAAAATAATCTAGTTAATATTTAAATGACTTTTAATTGATTATCTGACAGCTTACACTTTCCTGAGATGGGAGCCTAGGTTTTCCTATGACTGGTGGCCTGCAGTGGGGTCAACAAACATACTCCACAAACACGTACAAACTAAGCAGCTAACCAAGTTTAGAAACTTGTAATAGCCCCATTAATGAAGAGGATAATTATCAGCAATTCCTGCTATGCGATGGGAATGTGTGATGGTAGCGAACAACGCACACAGACTCTGGAAAAGAACACAAGTGCTGGGACTAACCGCTGGGACAAATTTCCCTGGTCTTTGAAGGAAAAGGCAGCAGAGGTGATATGAGATGTCCCTCCCAGCTCATAGCCCGTTGATGTTAATGGAAATGCCAATGGAGGAATGTGGGTTAACTATCACAGTAAGTCTATTTGTTTCAATCAAATTTATACCAAGGGATAATTTAGTATCAATGTACAGAACACAATCATAGCCCTTGTTTTATTCCCCAAGCAATTTATATCCAGGGCACAACTCTAGCAGTGGAATTAGTAGACTGCTATCAATCTGTAACTTGTAATATGTTTCCCAATGATTTTAGTAATCTTGCATGCCTTTGTTCCTGACCTGCTGATTTGTTTCAGAAGATCTGCTTTCAGGTAACACATATTTGCTAGATTTTGTCGGGACATTTGATGTACCACCTGAAGACTTGCAATTCTAAATCCTGATATTGACAACTGATGACCAAAACTGGGAACACAGCAGAGTTACTACCCAAAATACATGAGATAGGTGGCATGCTGGTTTTTTTTTCAGATAAAGAACAGAATACTATTTAAAAAGATGCTTGTGTAGGAAGAGGACAGAAATTTACTATTTATGCTATACTTTCCTTTTGTTTGAGGGAATCCACACCCAGGGATAAAGGGAATTTCCTACTCCTTCACATGGTGGCATCTGTGGTCTCTCTGCTTAATCTATGGTGATGGAAGATAAATCGTTATTAACTGTAACTATTTTTTGGTGACATGAAATCCTATCTACTAAGAATTGATACATCAACATTTTTCCAGAGATTAGGTTTCATTGTCAACATAGGTAAAAATCAAACTTATAACCTAGATATGAAGGGCTGCTATCAAATCCCTAGGCCACTCTGGGCACTGACTGGTTGATCCCTACAATGCAGCATAGCCAGTTTATCTGGTATTGCAGCAGGTAATGTATACTTGTAAATACAAAACCTGCCACCTCCCACCAAACTCTTAGTTATGCACTGGGGTTTGATCCTTCTCAGAATTTCTTTTATTTTAATTCAGATCAGAAAACAAGTCCAACTATTAAAGACTCTTCAGTTAGATTGCCTACCACCAGAATATTTGTCTGATCTAACCAACACCTGAACTTCCAGAGAAGTCTTTTAATGAGTCAGTAAAAAAAACTATAAGGCTACCTGACAGCAACTGCCTTGCTGTGACTATTCAAACACATCTTTATCCTTTCCCCAAAAAAATAATTAATCTTAATGAGATGTGTCCAGTTCTGGGCCCCTCAGTTCAAGAAGGACAGGAAATTGCTTGGAAGAGTCCAACGCAGAGCCACAAAGGTGATTGAGGGAGTGGAGCATCTCCCTTATGAGGAACAGCTAAGGGAGCTGGGTCTCTTTAGCTTGGAGAAGAGGAGACTGAGGGGTGGCCTCATTAATATTTATAAATTTGTAAAGGGCGAGTGTCAGAAGGAAGGAGCCAGGCTCTTCTCAGTGACAGCCAATGACAGGACAAGGGGCAATGGGAGCAAGCTAGAGCATAGGAGGTTCAACCGGAACATAAGGAAAAACCTTTTCACTGTGAGGGCTACAGAGCACTGGAACAGGCTGTCCAGAGAGGTTGTGGAGTCTCTTTCTCTGGAGACATTCAAAACCTGCCTGGATGCGTTCCTGTGTGACCTGGTCTAGGTGATCCTGCTCTGGCAGGGGGGTTGGACTGGATGATCTTTCAAGTTCCCTTCCAACTCCTAACATTTTGTGATTCTGTGAGATGCTGTGAGATACTGGATGAAACCTAATGTTGGTCTCATTTATGATATTCTTTCAACAGAAAACAGTATCTCAAAAAAACCCCAGCCTTCATGTTTCTTAATAAAAAAATTACATAATTTGCATATCGGTATGATAATAGAAATTTTGTTTTTTTTTAAACGGTGTGAAAATTCAACACATCTTTAATTCTGGATGTCTAAAATGCCCTTAAAATTTGTCCAAATTTCCAAGAGCTGCCTAGACTCCTCACACACTGAAAAGACAGTAGTTGTCCCATACATTGTAGGTAGCATTTGCGCTTGGCCCACACACATTTGAAAATGATGGATTTTTGCACCATGAGAAAATAATTACAGATCTTCTAAAGTATGTTAAAATATACACATCACTTTTAAATGCTGTAGTATGAAGTTAAAGAGTGCAACTTCTGAAACTTAACAGCAGAAATACAGTTGTTGATGGAATGCAAACGCGAATGACAACAGTCATATTCCCTGTTATCTTGGCCAGAAAATGTGAAGCAGAACAAAAATTAGGCTGTCATCCAGAGTTCAGTCATTTTCTGATTACTAGTCAGAATAATACATACTTAAGAAAATTACTTTGCTCTCCAGGAAAAGAATGTTGAAAATATTCTTTGAGGAAAGAACCCAGATTTTTTTTTAACTTGCCTTTATCACATATATAGGTGTATTATCCCATTCACTTTAAGATATATAGTATATATTTTCGTATTTCTAAGGATTGCTGACTGATTGCTCCAATGTGAGGCAATAGAGAAAGCAAAGCTGCTTTTTTTTTTTAGGTAATATTCAGGTGGTGATTTGAAACTTGGCAGCTGAACAGCCTCATCTGTATTTTTTTTTTTCCATTTCATGGAGTCTTCATTGCTTTTTGCCTTTGAGTTAAATACATAAGCAGAAATGATGAGGATGAGTGGAGACTAGGAGAAAAAAAAGATGTAGGGACAAAAGAAGAAAATGTGAATCCACCAGATTCTTAACTCAGTTTTCATTGTGCCCTTAAAAACAACGTTGATCTAACCAGCTTTCTTTTATTAGATAAATAACATATTCTGTTTTTTCTTCTAATGATATTGGAAATATTTACATAGCTTTCATTTGATTCAAACATTAATTATTTTAGAGACATTATTTACAAAACTGTTGCTCTTCTCTCCCTAAACCACAGCCTTCAGAAAGTGAAAAAACAAAACATTTTCCTTTGGAGGCAACACGTGGGAGGTGCGGAGCAGGAAAGGTGGTGGTACTGGGACATTGGGAATAACTTTACATATAGGTCGCTTCCACACTCTGCACGCTGTTTGGCACTGCAAGAACAAAGCGCTAGCCTGCTCCCTTCCTTGTCTGAGGAGGGACTCCATGGTCCAGCAGCACACGTACTGCATCGCAGTGCTCTGCCTCTCTCTCTGCTGCCTTCCTGCCCTCACTTGTGTACTAGCATAAGCTGAGAAAATTAGATGTTTTATTGAATAGTAGCATAAAGCCTGACAAATGTGGCATATATATATATACATATATATAATGTGGAACCATCAAGAGATAGCATGAGACCTGAAACCACTATTAAGAGAACAGAAGTAGCAACCAGTGGAAAGGAGGGGAGTGGATGGGATGGAAGACTAGATGGAGAGAGAAAATTGTGGAAATAGTCAGTGAAGAAGGCGGCACAGCTCTCCTAGGAAACAAGAAGCAGATGAAAAAAGGAGTAAGGAGCACTTATTTTCCTGTCTGGCGTACTTTACTGAAACCAGGACCAGATCTCACATTTGAGAGAATTAGTCAAGACACTCCTGTTACCTTAGCATACTTTGTCTTTGCTTTAATGCGTTCAGCTTGTTCGGATATCTGATTTCTGAGTCCTTTGTGTTGGATAGTGATAAGCTGATCAGCTTTAAGGACTAAGTAGCTTTAGATTCCTAGCATTATTATTCCACTGTGAACAATCACATTTCATAACTCGAAACCATCCTGTTAAGGCATAAAAATTGCTAACATGATTGAGTGAGTTGCAAGAAAGAGCAGGAAAGGATTCCACCTCAAACAAGTTATTTCAGAAAGTGACTGTGCAATTACGTTCCAGTCAGGATTTTCCTTCTTAGTATCCAGGATAGCTGCTCTTCTCCCAGACTGAATGCCTGCTGTGATTTGATTCTTCAGCCCTTTACAGACATGTTGGTAAGTCTCTACATCTCTGATCTAAGCAAAGTTTAATTAGTTTTTGGTTCCTAACCTCTTTGCTGAGCAGAAAAAGTGCATTAGGTTGGTATTGGCCTGGAATAAGGAAATTTAAGAGTCCATAAAGGCTAAATCAATAATCTGAATCGAATACAGAAACCACAGCTTTGACATGGTTTTCATTTTGAAATGAAAGCTTATATTGTAATATATGTATCTTACATATTTAAACATATGGGTTTTTTGCTGACAGAGTCAGTATCACAGTTCATAATCCATCCTTGTCTTTTAACCCTGACTACCACCAAGACAGCACAAGCTTCCCAGTGTGAAGAAGCTTGCAGGCATGTGGGAATTTGGACAGTCTCCGAACCACCTTGCTATGTTCTCATCGGTCCTGCGAGTATGCGCTTGGCCAAAGGCAAAATTTCTGGTGAAGTGGTCAATGGCCTCTCAACATTTTTGATGCTATGTGTTGCTTGAAGCTTGTAGTTATGCTAAAGGCCCTTGGACATAGTTATTCCTTTTTAATATGATATGACTTCTCTCTCTAGAAGATACATTTGTTTTGGTAAATGAACACAGTTTCTGTTACCTCCCTCAGGGGGAATCCTGCAAGGCTCCAGCTTAGATCTTCATTTTATCTTATTTTTAAGTGGTTTGCATGCTTAGTCAATACTCTAGTATCTGTCCTCAGAGGGCATTAATGTTTATTAATAAACTTGATGATACTCAAACAACTTGAATTTGAACATGCAGACACACATCACACTGTTGGCTGTATTGGTGTGAGGCAAAAGCACTGTATTTTGGCAACCATTGAGCAGAGTAAGTGCAACAGCAGAAAAAAAGAATAGGCTGCAGTTTTATTTTCTAGTTGTCAGTAACAAGTCTGACATTCTTTATCTTAATTAATACTCTTTGGTTTATGCTGTTCATTCAAAAAGCATTTGTAAACTTCAGCACTTATGAACAACTTACCTGCACATCAGTTGCACCAAACAGACCCGGGACAGCCAGCCAAGGAATAACACATGCTGCCTCACACACAGCCTATGTATCAATCACCCCCCATCCACTCACGCACAGAATGTTGTCTGTCTGGGTGGCATCTGTGCTGCCTCATTCACAGGCTCCTCTGTGATACAAATGTGCCATTTGGGACAAGCCAGCTGAATACTGCTTTCGGCTGGAGCCTTCATGTAAATGCTCCTATGCCTACAAACTAAATGTAATACGAAGTAATGTCAGCTGAAATATCAGTCGTATATCTCTTTTAATTAAATAAAAACACAGCATAAACGCTGACATCTCAGACATAATAAAGAAAAAGAAAAAACAAAAAGCAACCAAAATATATAATAAACTTCTGTACAAACTAGCCAGCTCAATACTGAATGCAATACCCTCACATATTTTGGATTATCTCTGTCATTGCCTGCTGTTCCCCCAGAAATATCCTGAACAGCAGTTTCATGCTGCCTTTCACATACAGGTTCCTTCACGTGAATGTACAGAAATGAGAAATGTTGCACCTTGTCCATAATAGTCGCTGGTTGTAAATAAGGCATCATCACCCAGAGGTCAGCACAGATGCTCCAGCTGTACCACTCCAGTCTCTGCAGATGAGGCTTTCCCACAGCTCTCTTCTCCATGGAATCTAGCACGTGGTACCCAGACAGCCTAATATTATTCTGATCAACACCAAGTATCACCGGGGGAGCAGTTATTCCATGTGTAGGCACAACAGAGTCTCTAGAGGTGTTGTTTCATCAATACTGTCCTGAAGAGACCACTGCCAGTCAAAGGATAAAGGGGACTACAAACCCATATGCTGGTATAGAATTTACCTAGTTGTTATTCAGAGGTAAGGCCCATGGATACCAGTTGGAGATACTTGATATTTACACAGCTTCTAAAACTAGACCACTTCTGTTTGCTGCTTGAATCTGGAATCACGTTTTAGGCATACATTTTTAAAGTCCGGGGCCAAGTGACCCCATTCGTTATTATCCAGGCAAGACTATAGTGAAAATTGAGGAATGTGATGCATTTACAATTCTGCATTTGCAGCGACACACCACTGCATATGGCAGTAGAATGGTTTTTAGACTTTTTGGAGCTCAGGTGGTTTTTGCTCCTGATACCCATTAAAAGCCTATTTACTGAAACAGCTCATAAGACAAACATCAGACCCACAGATACAACAACTGAAGTGGGAGAGACCCTCTGAACTCCATGAAATATTTACAAAAAATTTTAGGAGCCCTGGGATGAAGTAAAGTACTTTCAAGCACAGACAGAAAACCTAATGGATATAAAATTCCTTCTTTTAGCTTTTGGCAAGATTTGTTTTCACAGACGTAGATATGAGAAAACGTATGAGGTCATCCAGTCTGCCTCCTCCTCTTCCAGGAGAGAAGTGGTCCCTGTGCTGTGTTTTCTAACACTTGGCTCAGCCTAGCTCTGCCTGACTCAGACAACAGAAGCTGAACCCACTTCTTAGGAATCTTCTCAGTTTTTCTTAATATTTCACTTTGTGGAATTTTCCCCAGTATTCCACCCAGAACAATTCAATGCAGGATGTATAAAGACATTTCCATTACATGATTGTTATACTGTGGATTTCATATTTATTCCCATAGACAACGCTAAGTAATTTCTCAGCCAGCATGGTGGTGATGTCTCTCTAACATCTCTCTACAGTCACGCTCCTCACCATTTGGACATGATAGCTGTGGTCTGCTGTGACTGAGCCTTCACAAGCAAATTCTTTCAGATGTTTTCATGTCTGTTCCTTCCTTTCTGTACTCAAGACATCATTATTACACTTGAGGAAAAGGACAAGAAGAAGTGAAGAAAAGTGAAGAGACTAAAATGCCTTTCTTCATGCTACCCCAGCTGTGCAGGCGCAGGAAGATCCATCTAAATATGTCGCCCACACACATCATTTAATTCTTACCAGGATTTATGATAAGGGTATTGTTCAAGATTATGAAGAGAGAGAGTCTTCTTGAAGGATTTTGTTTCCAAGATCTTCTCCCAAGGGATTGTACAAGAAGTGTCACAATCAAACAGTTAGAAAAGAGAACTGAGTTTAAAGGAATCGATTTGTGAACCCCATAGCACTTGTTTTCTCTGCGTATTATCCTTTGTGCTTTAAAAGAGAGAAAAAAGCATACAGAACAGTCATTCCCTCATCAAGGCAGCCTTTCAGATTTGTGAAGCTTTTCCAAAACATACAGACTTCACTGATTGTTTTTATAAAATGGTCCTAAAATGGCCTTCAAACTCAAAGTGGAATATGTACATAGATACCTTAGAATTTAAAAAATATTTACCATTTAAGAAATGCCTGTGATTTTTATTTTTTATATTCTTACTATCTGACCAAATCACGATTTTTTCAGCATTTGAAGTCTCTAACATCTAAAGCAGAACAGTGAACACAGTAACTCACCACAGCTTATTTTACATGTTAAAAATGTCATCAACGGTTGCATACAAACATCTCTCTGAAATAAAGCTCCAAAATGCTCAGAGGTACAAGTCCTACCATAGCCAGACTAAGCTGCTCTTTACACAAGGTTCTCCTGGGGTAAATTCCCATCCCAGAAGCTGCTTACCCTCATGACACTATTCACAGAGTGATCATTATTCTAATTTTACTCCTGAGGATGCGTAGGCAAGTAAGACAAAGACACTGACCTGTGTAAACTTGGAGCATTGCTTTATTAATAGAATAAACTCTTTCTACATTAGGAGAAACTTTTTTCAGGTTAACACTTTCCTGAGCGGACCACATATATTTTAGCACACTGGTACCTTTACCAGAAATTAAGAATGCTTCTTTTTTTATTTTTTCCTTCCACCATTATGAAGTATGGTCATACACAAGTGAACTTCTGCCTATCTGCAGGACTTTCAACAGTAAGAGGTTCTAGCAATAGCTGCATTCCCTACAGAATATATACAGCAACTGGGTCAGCCTGTTTACAAAATAACTTGTGATTATCAAGGCAGTACCTCAGTAGCTATATTATGCCAGAGTATAATTAAAGACAGACACAATTAAAGCACTGTAAAATAAGAAAGCAATGACACTTAATAAAGTCCAGGATTGGGAAAAGGTTAAGGTTTTGACTCTCAGTTAGTCCCGCAGAGACCAACTAACCATGTTTATTCCAATCAGGAATTAAAACATCCATCTAAACATTTGCAAGGACAGTCAGCTTGCACCTTCAGGAAAAGAGTGAATTTTGTAACAGAACACAGCAGAGTCTGAATGGTGAAAAGAATCACTGTAAGGGGAAAGCCAAAAACAAAAATCGAATTGAACGTGGTTGTTTGTACATAAAATGAATACGCCACTATACCAACAGCTGTGCAAACCTGCTCCCATTCTTACCTCTCAGAACATGGCTGAAACTCTTCTTTCCCTCCTAAATGCACATACTGTGCTAATACCTGGCATGATGTTTCAGGATTGACTTCCAATTTGCCTAGACCCTGTGATTTACAAAATGTAGTCTTCTTCAGGCAGTGTCTATTCCTAAATGACAGAGAATGGGTTAGAAAGGAGGTAGGAAAGTGCCTATTTCTATCCCATGGAGGCTGTGGAGAGGGAAAGGCTATACTTTCTGGAACAAAATAGTTAACATTAACACTCCCAGCAAGCACTGGATTATCCTAATACTAGGATGTACTCCAATAATGGCTGAACCATCATTACTTTATGAAGAGGTCTCAGGGGAGGGGAAACAGTCATTTTTTGAAAAGACCTAGTAGTCTTCCACACAGCAAACGTGTACTACAGAAGGATGACCACAAAAAAATAGGCAGAGGAACCTTTCTTGTGCTTATACTGCTCTTTTTAAAAGTTACATTTTTTTCAGTGCATCCACTTTGCTTTTGTAAAGACTGCAAAGAAAAGATGAAAACCAACAATTCACTATCCATTTGTTTCACATCTGCTTACTTCACAGGCACTTCCATCGATTTCTCTCACTTTTTGGATCTGCTACTCTAAGTATCTTCCCAAAGTATGTTCCCAGGGTAATGATTTCATTCTAGAGCAGATTTGCTTTGGCAGGTTGCAAAGGGGATCGTTATAGATGACTACCCAAAGAAGCCCTTTGCTTTCCTGCTCATGACAGGAGCTTCTCAAAACCCATTAATAGCTCAGTGGTTTGGAGTAGACAAGGAAGAACAGATCTGATCCCCAAGCCTAATCATCCAACGTTACACTGCTGAGTCCGTATGTGTGTCTAGTAAGGTGGCACACCGAGATACACAATACCTGTAGCATGCACTGCCCTCAGTAGGCTCTGTAGATCCTTAGTCCTTAAGTAGGCTAAATGTGGATTCAGAAGCATAAGCATGGTGAATCATGCTGTTAAAGTATTTTATATATCATGTATACTTACAACCAGGTTTGCCCACACAAAGTTTAAGGCCCTGCATACTTACTTTACTAGCACATGACCATCATTCATTTTTTGCTGCATGCACACTTTTTTCTCTCTTGCGTGTTTAAACCGGCAAAAGTTTAAGTGTTTCACAGGAACAAAAAAGAAGCTGTTGATTTTTTCATCTTAAATTGCAGGGAAAATATTTTTATTGATCTTTGGTGTAATTTTAGAAGACATCAAGTACTCGCCGACAAAGCTGTTTTAAGTACAGCCACCAGCTGTCCAAAGCTGGAATTCTACTGGAGATTTGGAACTGGTCTTTCTCTCCACCATAGCAAGAAACTGAGCAACTTCACCCTGCACAGCCACAGGCAGAAAAACAGCCTCAGGCAGCAGCAACCTTGCTACTCAGGCAATTCTCTCCCCTACCTGCTACATGGCTCCACGCTACTCTCCTGCCTGAAGAATTCAAAGGAATGAGACAGCTTCCCCTCAGCTGCACACCTGTGTCCCAGGAACCCAGTACTTCTCAGAGGGCCCATCACAGGCATCCTTTGCTTCAGTACCAGACAGGTCACAACACAAAAAACACTAAAATGCCATGGGCACATAAGAGTTGAGCAAAAGTTTTAAGTTACTGGAAGGATTTTAAGTTAGAGTAAGAGAGAAACTTACCACTACAGCACAGAGTAGTTACGTATTTTACTAGCTTCTGTAGCATTTTGTTGACTGTGCTAAGAACATAGGTGCTTCTCCCACAACACTGCAGATCTCCTAAAATCACCTTCTCTTAGCTTAAAATCTAAGTAACACTCAGTAAGGATACCGAACAAGAAGTACACAGCTCACCAGAAACACCTTTAATACAATCAGCATCTCTTCAATTAATAACCTTGGTGAAGTACAGTTGCTGAGCTGCTACAAATTTATGCAAATCCACTGATTTCAATGATCTGACAGAACCCATCAAATACACACATTTCAACAAGCTTGGTTTAGATGCGTCAGTAGGTTCATACTGTTCCTTACATCAGAATGCCTCTGTACACAAAATCAAGCATACCCCAAGCTAACTGTGCAAATACTTTCTGCTCCAGTCATTCCACATTTTTAATAGTTCTCCTTTACTACCTCAAGGGTGTTCCTCTAAGCATACAAGGCCTGGAAATTAAAAGATGCCATTTCAGGGCACACACAGGCAAGATGCACACGTGGCCAGGCACAGCTGCATTCTCTGCTTTCTGTTCCCTGACAGAGACTGACAGGTAAGAATGGTAGATGTATGCAATCGTTATTATTAACAACACTGAAGGAGCCTAGTGATAAAAAACATACTGAACACCAGTAAAACTGTTCATCACCTTATGAAATACTTCATACGTGTCCTCCAGACGATCAAAACAAATTCAAAATCCTTTTATTACAGTAAAATTAAATACTGTAAAAACAGTTTAAGCCTTCATGTTTCAGCCTTTTCTGTTGCAGTATCTAAATATTTAGGGTACAATGAGAGTGCTGTGGGCAGGCAGTGGACCACGAAGTATTGTCCAGTGCAAAATGCAGAACAATAGACTAACAGCAACTGAAAAAACCCACAAAACACTAAAGTTACCTGAAGTGAAACTCATTATAATAGGCAAGATGACAAGCAGCAGCAGGAAACCTTATTTTTTTGTGGCCACATGCAAAACAGTCGATATTAATCCAAGAAAGTAAAACAGACAGTGAAAACCAAAATATTGCCCAGATCCAGAAAAACCTCAAACAGCTACAGGTATTTGCAAGAAAAACACTAAGCATTTATTCTTTTACTGTTGTTTTTACTACCCGGCTAAAAGAAGGCTTTGACAAACTCATGTGCTTCAATATACAGTATATTTAAACTACAGAAATTTAAAACCAATAAAACCACAAAGGCCCAAGTGCACTCCCAAGGTGGACTCCAGTATTTCAATGTGTTTCTTGTGCCCCACACACAGCTCACATGCCAAGCCCTCTCCAGCTGGGAACAGAAACCCTGGGTTACAGCTGTTCTCCATCATTTCCAGAGTAGTTTGTTATCATGTCCAATTGGCACTATTTCTTCTTGAGAGCTCTCTTTCCTTCCCCCTTCTTTGGTTTTTCCTTCCCACGGAGCTTCTTCAGTCGTTTCATCTCCTCTTTAAAGTCCTGATGTTCATCCCTAGATGAGGGAGAAAAGAAAAAAGTTTACTCTATTTCTTGGAATACCTAGATGTAAAAATGTTCTTTGAACTGTATGATAATAAAAAACATGTTTGGTTTCTTTTGTTTGTTTGTTTGTTTTAAAGAATGAAGTCTATGCTGAAACTCCCCATGATGTATTCAGTGTCACTGCTAGCAGTAATTTTGGACTGAATAACATGAAAGATCTCCTCTGCTACTTTCAGAACTAACAAGGTTGCCCTTTTCAGCAACAAATGGTGTGTACATATATATATATATTTCCATTGCAATTATCGATCCACTGTGTTTAAATGAGTGGTAAAATATAAAAATCACCAAGAGACAAGAATGAGAATTTCCCCGTTCTCATCCAGCTCAGTGGTCTAGCAATAGCACATTGTGTTTCCATGCTAGATACTAAGTTCAGGTCATTAGCTTCTAAGAAAACAGGAGCATGCTGAGCAGTAATTACAGTACATGACACAGCTCTCAGGTGACTTCAAGAATGAGTTATGAAGAAAGCATCTGCTACTGGTAGAACCTTAATAGGAGAATAAAACAGGAAGGAGGACAAAGGGGCTGGCAGAGATAATGAATCCTCAGTAACATTCTAACAAACTCTATTTAATCTCTGCCACTGTATTTTTCAGCACAAAGGTATTTTTCAAAAGTCACAACTGCATCCTAAGTGGCCTAAGATTGCTGCACTGCTATTTTTAAATATCTAAAAAAAAATAATAAAAAAAAGCTTACGAGTTATTATCAGGCCCTTTTACTCTACGACTCATTACACATTTCTGACCAGCAAATGTGATCCTCTACAAGCTCTCTGTATGCAGAGCAGCTAGAGAAGGAACTTGAGATTGGGAGGGGAAGGAGAAGAGTAAAGAACATTGTCATGTTTTTGACTATTTCTGTGTCAACAAACAGCAATTCTAGAAGCATTTGCATGCCCACCTGAACCAAAAGCATCCTGGATGCAACTCTTGATGGCTAGTATTGTGATACTAGCAATAGAAATTAATCTGCTTTGACTTTACAGTGTTAGCAGCCTCACTTTTAAGGGATTTCTTTAGTGCTACCTGACAGAAGTCAAAGGACTGCATCTGACTCCCGTTGATGTACTTCAGCAGTGCAGTTTTCCCTACCTGAGAATGTGAAATTCATTTAGAAGTTGGACAGCTGGTCTGGATGAAGCTGGAACTAACAAGGCTCTATAAGCCACATTTGAATTTAATTCATTTACTTCAAAGGATAAAAAGCCCCTCCAGCCTAACACAGACATTCCTTCCCTTCTAAATGTCATTTATTAACTGTTGAATACATGGTAAGACTGTCTTAGTGCAATTTTTGTGTTAAGGTAACATCACCTTTTTGTAGCACATTCATTTGCCATATTCATAACTACAGACCCATCTCTCGCCTATAAAAAAGCTCTCTTCTTTTCCCCACAGAGCTAAAGCAAGAACTATTTCTTAAATAACTGGTTGCCCATAACAACACCTAAAGTCTTTCTCACAAAAGGTTCTAATTATGGTAAAAGTTCCTTATACAGTAGTCATTTTACTCTTCTTGCCCTCAGTGCAACAACTAAGGGCATATTTCCATGTGCACTATGTTTTGAACTAAACCTTTTTCTGTTCTTTTTCTTGAGGAAAAAAAACCTGTAACAAAACTCACAGCCTCCCCTTTTC
>NW_010171731.1:0-2763 GCF_000695765.1 Mesitornis unicolor | reverse complement strand
TTTCTCCATTGCTGCTCCCACTCTGTAAGCACAGAGATTACCTGTAGAGACCAAAGTAACGGAGTTTCTTCATGAGGCCATGGTAGGTGTTGTGAGGAGGATACCAGCTGTAGACCTCCTGCCGCTTGGCATAAGGCTGCTCACTGAATAACTTCACTACTTTCATAGATTTTGAGTCTGTTGGTCTGACAACTTCTCCAAATATCTGAGCACTCAGCCGGGCCATTCGAAGGGCATAATTGGAAACATTGGACATGTCCCAAGGAAGAGTGGGTACGAACAGACAGATGAACCTTCCTGTAAAAGGAAACACAAAAGCCACAGCTATAAGATTACCGAGTATTACAAGCTATCCCAGAATTAAGGCAAACAACTCACTGCACACTGATCACTTGTTTGAAGTCATGCATTCCTTGCATGAAATCAATCTAATTCTTAGAGCATAAGAATTACATTCGTACATAATCCTGCATACAAAGAATGTCTAATTCAGGTACAATTACCAGCCTAACTAGGACACTAAAGACAGCAATACGCACTATAAAAGTGCCTACACTGAACCACAACCTACCATGGCTAATTTATTAGTAGATCCCACTCAGTTTGCTTAAGGCTATCTTTAAACTCTAGTCATAGGAAAAACTACAGTGTGAACTCTTGCAAAAATGGTATCCACTGTGATGCTTCTGCTGTGTACCTTCTGCACAAGCACAAGGTAAGTCATCACTTTAAACGTATTGAGGAAAATTTTATGAAAATGTCTCACTATTTAAAACATTGTATAGCCATTGTTACAGTCCATCTAGCAAAAATGGCCTATTAACTGTAAAAATAAAGAATGTTTCTCTATATGAATGACATCACATCTCAACTCCCTTCCCTTGATCACTTCCATCAGCTTTTTCTCCATTCACTTTTCAGTTTCTCCTGACATCTACTCTTCTTAAGAGAGGAAATAAGCTATTTCCCCATGCTTTGTTTTTTTTTTTTAAAGAAAATCCCACATCAGCACCTTCCCATTCTCTTTCAGCTGTCCCCCACTTAGACATCTCTGCAACAATAATGCTGAGGACAAATCTATTGCCAAGCCAACAAAGACAACATCCACACTCTCTTAAAGGAGTGTGGAGAAGGGTTTTCTCTTGGCTTTCCTAACCGTCCCCATTTTTTCCTCTTCTCTGTATCTTCAGTTTTTTTCTTTGCAGAATGGGATATAACAAACAAGAATAAGAGTCCCATAATCCTGTATTTGAAGCTGTATGTTGCTTGCACTGTGTCTTTTTCAATAAGTGATGATATAAATCTCCAGAGAAATTAAGCAGGGTTTGTTCAAGTGCACTACACTTCTGTTAAAGTTTAAAATTTTTGTTTTAAGAAGTATTGCACAGCTGATTCCTGAAGATGAGCATAAAAATTTAAAGAGCATGGAGCAGAGACAAGAGTAATCAGCAGGACAGCGCTAAGTCCATTTTAGTACGGTAACAGGGAGCTTGTTGCTTAATAACACAAATCTGAAGTATTCATAACCTCACTTACATACATCTGCCACTGGAGGACCTGATGTACAACATCTACTTTGATTTACTCCTGTTAGCAAAACACTAGAAAAGAAGCAGGGAAAAAAATCAAGCGTGAAAATAAAACAAGTTATCTGAGTCAAAGAGAATCAAGGAAAGAGTAACAAAAGAGAAGGCAGAGCATCAGAGACTTCAAGTTAAGACAGCAGGCCTGGTGTAAGAAGACAGAAGCTCTTAAATGATCACAGGGCAGCCCTTCAACTTGAGAATCTACTACATGGGGCAGTGATCACCAAGTCTTGCTAAATCATGCATTTCAGAACAGCCAGTGCTAATTTCTGCATTCAGAGATATAGCAACAAATTGTCCCCAAAACTCTTCATCACATCATCACTCTGAAAATACCACCACTCAACTCAAACACAAAGCTTGCTCTTCCAATTCCAGTCTTAAACTGAAAATACCTCTAGCTCCTAAACAATGTAAACCAGTGATCTGAGGGACCTGCTTTTAACTTCAGAATTGCTAAAGGAATCTAAATAGCCCAAGCCAAGGCTGGAGACTTCCACTAATCCTTGTCAGTCTAAGGATGTTAGAAAGATAAGAAAGGCAAAGGCCACAAACTCCCAAGTGCCAGCACTCTCCAAAGTTCATTATAGGGCAACCAGAACGGTTGAAATGCTACCAGTATAGTTTTGTTCTTTCCACTTACAGCGATAATTTCAGGATCACCTACTGGTAATTAACAGATCTGAACCCAAACCAGCACACAGTGCTGCTGTTTCACCTGCTCTCCACTCCTTGTGGCTACTCAAGAGCTCTGCTTTCCCATCCTAGGCTAGGCTTTCTTTCCCGACCTGCAAGCTTGTCTCAGGCCACTGCCTTCTCACTTAGCCCATGCTAGGAGAACTTTCTGCTTCCAGAATTACGTCTTGATTTTTCCATGACCACACACGGATGAGAAGGCTGCCTCCGGCCAGCAGGGCACCCGAACCAGGCCCGGCACAGCCCTCCAGCACACCCTGTCCCCACCAGCTCCGCGGCCTTGCTGCCCTCCAGGGGGTCAATCGGGCAAGCCCACTCGCGGGCCACAACCGCACCTCGGTGTCACCCCTGCCAGCGGCTCCCCGGGTCGAGAGGTCCGCCCTATCCCTGCCAGCCCCCGCGGGGCCCGGGAACCCGGCGTGGAACCCGAGAGGCGGCGCGGGGTCGACCGACACCCCCTTCATACCCTCTTCCCCTACAG
>NW_010171730.1:0-30187 GCF_000695765.1 Mesitornis unicolor | reverse complement strand
ACTCCTACTATTCTGTGATTCTGTGATTTTCCATCTCTATACTGAAGTAAGGTAAATGACTTTTCAGAAAGGCAAACTCAAGTACATAGAGTATGGCTTTTCTCCATGTAAAAATACTATTTCAATGAGAACTAGATTTTACACCCAGATAGTAATTCAATAACTACAATAATATGCTAAACCAATTTGTACATACACAGTACAAGTCAGAGTTTTGAATACTTGACATTTAAGGTAGACCATACTCTATACTTCATTTTCCATGTTCTCATACTTAACAGTTATACATTGTATTAGAGAATGGAGCATTTCAGGAGACAGCCAACACTGGAATTATCACAAATTACGTGATTGTCATTGAAAGGAAAAATCAGTGAAGGCCCAAAGATTTGTTTTTTGCATAATCAGACCCCATGTCACAGACACTGAGAAAGTTAGTCATCACTAATTGATCATTTCTGATCATGGGAATAGTCCTATAGGGAATTAGAACTAATCAGTATCATCTACATTACAGTGCAAGAAAGAAAAATAGAAATCAGTTTCTGGACAATGTGTTATACCAGTCACATTTTTATGATAAACCACCGAGTCTATGAGACAATTTTGTTTGGTGTTGAAAAGTTATCAGCACTAATTTGTACTAATTTATTTGATTTATTTTACAGAAAAGCTTACAAGATTTGGAACTTTTTGTTTTAATTCCCTCTATAGCCAGTATGGCCAAAGACTATTAATCTTTACAATAAGATGCAATGCTACTCCCTTAGATGTTTGAAAATTGTTTTGGTTTAGACCAAACCTGGTAAGAATGGAGCTCATAATTATTTATTTTAGTAACAATGTGGAAAAAGGGAATTCAGAAAGTAATTCTGGTTTACTGGCAAACTTTCTTATTTGTAATAAGCAGACTTTTTGGGAACTAGGTACATAAACCTTTTCTGGTTTCCAGTGAGATTTCCAATTTGAATCAAGATTACATTAATTACTTCTTTGGTTTAAGCTTATTAATTTCTATGATATTCATTCATATTTCTGTTCCTGCAGACTCAAGGGAAGCAGCATCTTATCTCATTCCAGGATTATGAGATTCAAACTTAGAAGACTTTTTAATAATAAGTGAATGCTACGAAAGAATTTATTTTGATGGGCTCTCACAGATTTTGCCTTGCCTTTTTTCTTTCATTAAAAAATCCTTTGAGTACTTTTCACTTTAAGTTTAGCTGCAATAAAAAATCCTTTTATTATTTTTTTTTATTCAAAGAAATTTTTTAAGAAGTGTTTATTAAGTTTTTGTTAACAACACTGTTTCATTTTAGGAAGTTGGCTTAGACTGGTATTCATCTACTAAAGTGTGGGGAATTGGGGTTCCTTTCTAATCTACTTCAAGAATATTTTCGTTATTAATGTAACTTATTTTTATACAAAAAATCCCACGTATCAAGCAGGATACCATTATTCCTTTGTTGTTATTGTTGCTGTTTCTAGGCACAAACAAAGAAGAAACACATTGTTTTCTGAAAATGCTTACAAACCTTCCAAACAAACCCTCCAAACAAACCCTTCACTTGATTCTGTAGTGTACAGAAGCCAAGGATGATACAGAAACAGTGTGATGCAAACGCACATCTTCTGGGCAGTTCCCTGAAGTTAAGCAATATCTGTGGAGCTCTTTGAATGATTAGGAGTTAATGTTATACAAATCATGGGATTTGGGGGAATTTCCAATTTGAAAATAGTGTGTTATGTCAATATTTCTGAAAAAGGTAAACAGTACAACTGTGTATAACTATGAGCCACATGCTCTTAACAATCCTAGAAAAATGCCAGGAAAAGCTAAAAGCTGGAATGAGCAAGTAACTAAGGACAGTTAATAAAATGTTAATTATTATTAATCTATATATTAATGAATATGTATGTATGTATAGAATGTTTAAAATAAATCTAGAGCAGTAATTTTATTCTTTAATGGGTTTTTTTTAATGTTCTTGTGCTGACATTCACAGAAAGCAGATTTGTTAAAAGAAACAATTTTTGATACCTTAGAACAGTGTAAGGTCTATATTGGAAGTCAAACCTCTTGAACAGGATGGCTAGTTGTTGTTTGAATGGTGACAAGAGTACCTGTAAAGTACAGGTACTTACAATAGCACCTTTAGGTGGAATAGCTGAGACTTAACCAGGACTTGTTCTCCTGCCTATGCCTTAAAATCCAGCTGGACTACAGTCCTACTACTCCAGAACATGCATGACCCATCCCTGTTAAACGTCTCAATCTATATTCAGAAGTCCCTTAATTATTTTAACAAAGAGACTGTCCTACATGACAATTTCTGCATCTGCAGGAACAGTTTCTACTGACCATTTACAAATGTCTTATCTGTGCACAATCTGATCAAATTGCCACAGGAAGCTCCTTAGAGGAGAGGCTCATCGGGGTGAGATTCTCCACCCAGGATGTCAATAAACACTTTTAAGAATACTGGTTAGTTCTGGCACAGCAGGAGCTGCCTAGGGGAGAATCTTCAAGATAGTCTAAAAGTCCGACAATGAGTGCTTCTGCACTGGTAAGTCAAATACTTTGTTGTGGAGGTGGCTAGGGGTTCAGTCACTTCAGTCACATGGTTTCAAGCCAGTGCATTGTCTGTCCATGAAAATGATCAGCAGAAGACTTCCTGACCATCCAGGCAATTAATGATTTAAAGGTGGATGCGTAGGTACAGCCTTGAAACTCAGCTGCATCACAGTTACAAGTAAAGACCAAACTTGAATTTTGTGTTTATAACTTAAGTTCCATAATTCTTGCCATAGTGCAGTCAATGGTATTGCCATAATGCAATTAATTCTGCAAGTCATCATCTTGAGTCCAGTCTGAAAGTTCTGATAATAAAAGCATTGCTACACAAAATCAACACAGCCTAGAATAAACGCATTAAAAAAACCCCAAACACAGCTGTTTTAATGATAGATCACAAGCCTTCATTTAGAAATTATTGTGTTTTGAGGGCATTTATTATGACTATGCACAGACTCATGTTTATATTGCAGACTAACTGGGTCATTATTTTTGTCAATTGTTTTGAAATAAAGTATTTTCTGATAAATTTTACATATTAATGTTGGATGAGAAGTACATAAAGAAGAGGGTAGATTAGTTACAGAAGCATATTAGATCGAGTGCTAAAGTAAGCTCATCTGAACAAATAGCATTTTAAATAGAGGTTTGATGTGGTTAGCAATTCCATGTTTAAGAAGATTAGAAATTTGATCTTTGTAATATAATTTTATTCGATTCAGAACGAAGTCAAGATATTTTAAGGCTTTCAGCTAAATTTAATTGCCACTGCCTTCCCGGTTCCAAGAAACTATTGAAGTGCTCAGAACCAACAACTGTAGCTGTGTTGGAATTGAAGCTAGGAACCAGAAATGTCAAGACTCTTAACATTCCCTCCTTCTGAGAACTTACAAAGAGATGTACTGGAAGTCCAAGCTCCCCAATGGCCTGCCAAGTTGAAGAACCAGGCAGAGGTGATAATGTCTGAAACATATAAGGGATTTTGTCAACATAGTCTTGCAGAAGGTTTCACAGGATCACACAGAATCACAGGGTCGCTCGTTTGGAAAAGACCTCTGAGATCATAATGTCCAACCGTTCCTGTCTACCCACTAAACCATATCCTTAAGTACCTCATCTACCCGCTCTTTAAATACATCCAGGGATGGTGACTCCACCACCTCCCTGGGCAGCCTGTTCCAGCTTCTGACAACCCTCTCAGTAAAGAACTTCCTCCTTATCTCTAACCTGAACCTCCCTTGGCACAGCTTGGTGCCGTTACCCCTTGTTCTATCCTCCATCACCTGGGAGAAGAGATCAGCACCCACCTCTCTACAACCTCCCTTTAGGTTAAATTACAAACTCCAATGAAAGATTCTTTTTTGAAATGTTAATGAAGATTACTGCAAGGCTAGACATCAAGGGAAGGATTCATCCGACAAATTTAGATATCTATAAGTATATGCCTATGTGGGCAGATGTCCAGATTCAGTTTGTGATCAGTGAGAAGTTGTGACTAGATGAATCATATCAATCAGACGTTTCCATAGTGTGATTTAGATGTTTAAGGCAGAGTTTTACTATCATGTAAGTGGTGCTTCTGAGTCATGGACAAAAGCTCATATTTGAAAAAGCACTGGTCTATGAAAATATTATAATGTTTCAGATTCTTAAACAGTGATTGACAGAGTACAAGATACATATAAAGTGCTCTAACAGAGAAATGAGAGTGACAGAGAGCATGAAGGAGGGATTTCTAGGCAGAATAAATTAGAGTAAGTAAATTCTCTGAATGGCATTGTGGAGGTCAAAATCCAGATACTATGGTCTCTTCTGTTCTGGACTTCATCTCAAAAGGATGTTGAAGGACAGGAGTTCAGAAAAGAAATCCAAAAGTATGTTATGGTTTGCACTGTTAAAGTGGATTCATGTCACTTTATGTGATACTGGTCTTTAATGTGACAGTCTTATGTAAAAGAGGCCCACTGAGAGTTCACTGGAAGTTCCTGTATCTGTTTATTGGCTACAGAAGGTTCATTATGCCTACCTCAGATATCAAAACTTCTGTTGTAAACATCTCAATTAGGGACTAAATACTCTACCATTTTGCTATTAATACTGGTATTTGTCTACAGTTGTCTGTTATCAGTCTCAGACCATAGTTAATATTTGTGATTTTAGCAGCATTGAGGTTCTAACTACTAACAAACAGAAAAATAAAATGGCTTTTTATAAAGCTTGTGAGCTATTGCCTGTCAATTTGTATGTGTGTTTTTAACAATTAAATACTGTTAAATATTAAGTCACCAGAATTGACTTGATAGAGTATTGTAGATCAAACCACAAAATGCAATCAACCAGATAAACAATGCAAATTGATTCTTTTATAAAAAAAAAGAAAACACAAGTTTTCTACCTAATTAATTACCTAATTTGATTTAGCAAGAGTTAATTGAGAGGTATTGTTTTGAAAAAATAGTTTCTAAATATTAATTATAGATTAAATACTTTTCTGATATTTTTTGTTGTAAAGCAGCTAAGTAAGTGCTTTTTGTTGGACAGGTGTTCCTTTTTGATCATTGTCAGCTAGTCTAAGACAGTCTTCAGTGTCAAGTATAACAGCTTCCTCCTTTCTCATTGAACTTGCGCTTTTGAGTGTCTGTTGTTTTTGTTGGGTTTATTAAACAGGAGTTCATTATCCCTGAGACCATGAAGATTATAATTAGATTCAGCAATGTAATATATAATAAATCCACCTGGATATTTTTCTCTTGCAAGCTACACCTTCCATGCCAACTCTGGAAATGTTTTCTCATTTCATTTTCAAAATCTACCATTCTGTCTTCTTGTCTTCCTCTTTGTCAACCTGTATGTGAAAAAAACTGCCACCTGACAGCTAGATTATTTACTCTTCTTTTAAAGCATTAGACTGGATCTTTGAAGCAATAAGGGTTCATGTGTTTTGTTGAGCTTCACTTTCACTTCTCTTTTTCAGTGTGAAATTTAGATTGCTAACAGATTAAAGTCTCCCTGAAAAAGTCACTCTGTTTTTTTCTGTATCCATGGAATGACTAGGTTTTCTGTTAAAAAAATGCACATTGGTTATTAATGATTGGATGCATCAGTTCAACCTTTTTGTAAAGAAATTTACTTGGTACTTCTAGGAGTAAAGGAAGACAGATAAGTTAATTCCATGAAAATCTCTCTATCTGAGGTTTAGAGAAATGTCATAATTAAATGTTCACTCTCCAGAAACTGTATGGCTTTATGCTGTTAGATTAAGAATTCTGTGGATGTAATTCATTAGTATGTAGGAAAACTACTAATCAGAATATGATGAAATTTAACTTAAGTGTATGTGATGACACTAATACATGATTTGATTGCTTTTGGTAGTAATTCTTCCTTTTTATTATAAGTGGATTTCATATTTGAATTGATGTTTCAAATGCAAAAAAAAAAAATCAACTGTAGTTTCTAACTCATTTCTTCTTGTATCTTCTGCACCTTCCTTTCATATTTACTTACTGTAAGTAGAGATAACCTTAACAACATACCAGTATGTGGTAGACTGATTCCTAGAAGCCTTTTTATTTGCACAGTATGAAAAGATTTAGAATCAAGTCAGTCTTACTCTGGAGATATGACAGTGTGAACAACTTGTGGCAGGATTTGAGGCTCTGAGATAAGAAAAGGAGCTGTACCTGTAGTTGTAGCTGGATAAGGAAGAACTTAAAAATCAGATTTATATGCTGGTGAAGGCACTCAGACAATGGGAAAAAAAACATTTTTTTCCATCTCTGCTGATCTGTTATAAATATGAAGTATTAATCAAGATTAATTTATTCCAAGTCAACCCCCAGAATTCTTCAATGTTGGTGGCTGCCATGGTTTATACAGTTGCTCTATCACTTGATGACTCCTCCCCACCTAGGAAGGGGAGTCAGGAAAAGGAAAGGATATCTTTGGGTTGAAATAGATATAGAATTATTAAAATAACAATTAAAAACCCTAATATTAATAACAATATTAATATAAAGTACACGAAGTTATACTCAGCCAATATTGTGGGTACAGAAGACAAGTCCCTCTTGAAATGTCAGCCATGGAAGAAAGAGGTAGGACCATCCCCAGCAAACTCCTCAGTTTGCAGAGAATGTGATGTTTCTGGTGCGGCTAATACTAATAGTTCTGTCTTGGCTCAGCTTGGAGACAACTTCCCTGGGTTTCTGCTTCTCCCAGCCTCTGCACCTGTTTATCTCAAGACTGCTGAAAACCTTGCTGGTCACATACAAATATTAGCTGAAAACTGTAACAAAGCCTTATTGCTTTGTTCCCATGAATTAGTGTTGTAATCCTTACAGAATCACAGTTTTCCTCAACAGAAAATTGATTCTAAAATTCTGTCACAGTAAACCAGGACAGTGGTCTATCATTTGAAGAAAATGGTTCTTCAAATTCCTCATTCTCTTCCATTCTACCTATAATTATTCTATTTTTGCTACCATTAGTCTTTATCATATAATGCAGTATTGTATATAGACACACAACATAACCTGTGATCCACTATCCTCTTTTTTACGCTGCTCTGAAGGGTTTACAAGTGAAGGGAAGAGATATCCACAGTCACCACAAGGAAGTCTAGCAATGTAAGGCAGTAACAAGATTGTATTTTTCTATATGATAAAACACCACAGGGTTTCTGCATTGTAGATATCTGTATCTGAACTGGTCTCCCAAGCTCCTTTTCATAGTAAAAATAAAAAATAATAATGAAATATAAATTAAAAAATAATAAAAGAACTGTTAGAATATGACTTATCCTAAGGCAGAAGGTCAAAACCAAGTCAAATTAATTACACTGTACTTTCTTTTTCTCCATTGATTATAAAGAATATTTAGGGTAACTAGCTCAGATGTATATATCAATATTTGACTGAAATTAAATCCTTTCATTTCTGTTCGATCATTGACAAGTAAATCACAGACTACCTAAGAAATTTTTTAAGGAACATATTGAATAGGCAATAATCTGGCTTCATGGAAATTTACATACTAATTGCAGCATGGAACAGCACCAGTGTTTTAAGATGAAATAGTCCTAAAATAATGGTTAAACTCAGGGCAGAAACAGAAAGTGATTTTATTGTTACAGGATGGGGAGACAAACATCTGGAAAACATCATACTTAATGCTGAAAACAGCTAGCTGTTTAAGAAAAAGAATGATGATGTATTGATAAAGAAGAGCTTGTGAAAAATAATTTATGAGATATACAAGGAACAGACGATAGATCTAATGAAAGAGTCTTTGGACACTGAAAAACTAACATATATTCCATTAAAAAAAAAACATAAAATTGAAACAAAATCAGAGGAGGAAAGAATACTGTTTCTAAACTTTTAACATGAATTCCATTCTTACTAGAAAGGTAGGTAGGAATCATCACAATCCAGGGAAAGCTGAGTGGTTGAGGGGAAGAAAATCTCTGAAGAAGGCAAGCAGGTTTGAGAAGGAAAGAAGGCATGAAACTTCTGCAGCAGTTGTCAGAGGCTAGAATTTTTCTCCTCTAGTTTTACACCCGAACTAGTCAAATCAGAATCCTTACACTGAGATTCAATGGAAATAAAGAGACACTTTTGTTTCTCTGATCTGCTTAAGATGTTTGTGATAAGTTATTTTACGAGTATGACATTTTTTCCTAATGACTAACAGTGTAGAAAACCACATGGTAGATATCAGAAGTTAAGCAAGTTATAAAAAGTTAATTGAGGAAGAGACATGAAAAAATATTATAGAAGTATAATACAAATGCTTTATAAGACCAGTAAGATGTTTGTAATTCTCCTACACTGGAAGCAGTTTTACAGCCAGGTATTGCTCTGTAAAGCTGTCAATCATGAATGTTTAAGATCAAAACTGGAACATGTTTTTGGTAAAATACTATCCTTCCTCTTTGATAATACCCTCTGATAAATAGAAATGGAAAAAATGAGAGAAACAAATAAAAAGATTTTAGTAGGAAGATTTGGTTTGGTTGTGGGGATTTTTTTTCTATTTTCTATATCAAGTTATGTGCTTTTCTCTGCTCTTTCTTTTGGGGATTGTGTATTTCCTGCTACTGATTGTAAGGGGAGTTTGTGGTATATATATCAACTACTTTTCCCATAACATTTAAGAAAAAAAGCAACTCTCTAGAGCTCTGGTAGGAAACTGTTATAAAGCATTTGAAGAAAGGAGAGAAGCTATGAATAAGGCAAGACATTTGTTAAAACTTCAGGATTTGTTAGATTATAAAAGAAAAGCATATTCAGGCTCAGAGGGCTATTAGAAGATCTAAGAAATCATGCTGACAAAACTTCTGTAGCTGCTATAATCACCACACTTCAGCAGAAAAGACATGGTATAAGATAAAAAGAATACATAAGAAAAGGACTGAATCTTTTGAATACTTTATTTAAGGGTGAAACTACTCTTGACTCACATATACAAAAAGTTAACATGCTAGGTGGGATCTCTGCTAATATTTGTGATAAATATAGATTGATTTTTTCCGCATCAGAAGAGTTTTTATTATGTGAAAATTTTTTTCTCATATTTTTTCTGGTTTTCCTTTTGAATAGTGCAATTACATTCTGGAGGGTTGATATGAGACTGCTAGTGCTGTAGTACAGGTTTTTGAGTTAATTTGGTTTATTTACTTCCAGTAATACGATTCATGAATCTTATAATAAATGCAAAAAGTAACAGTTGTAACAGTTTACTGAACTTAACTATAATTATTTGAAGAGATAAAAATGGAATTTTAGCTTCTTTAGAAATTTTCAGGATTGAAGTATTTGTTGGGTTGAGGGCTTTTTCCTGAAGAAAATATTACATATTTAAACACTGAATAATGCTTTCCATATAATTAAATCAGGTTGTGTCTCCTATGACACAAAGTCTTTCTTACCTTACATAGGTCAGTTAAAAGCTGAAACAATATATTTTTATAGCATTTTCTAAATTTCTTTTAATTCTCTAAGTTTCCTCCAGAAAGTTACGTCTGCATTGGTTGGATTCATCTCTCCCTTTACAGAAATACACCCATATATTTGTTTTTATCATGCAGCTGTTATAAAATTAAAAAGTAGTTATAAGTCAGGAGCCTGACTTTTTGAGCTACTTGAATATTATTCAGCACTAGATTTGGGTTTCATAGGAAAAAGAAGACCTTGCTTCCTCCTTGTCACAATGTCTTTGAGCTTTTATTTTTTTGTATAATCTTGCTCTTCACTGAGGTCCCAGGGAACTTTGAAGGTAATCCCTGTGAGAGGTGTAAACTGGATAGCGCTGCCATTGCCCTTCCACTTTCACCTGATCAACTGCTTTGCCTGTGAAAGATAGCCAGGATATACTACTGTTAACTCAAGACATCACAGAGGTCCTACATTTCTCCTCATAAATTGTCAAGGTAGAGCGCAAACGGCATGTCATATGTTTGTTACTTAATATGTTTTTGTCATTATTTTTCTCTTAAGCAATCATCTGAGTATTCTTACTGATTCAGAGTAAGATACAGTCATGACGTGGCTAAAAGCTTCATACAGTTGCTCAGCTGCTTCTCTGGCAAATGAACTAAATTATGCTTCTTGATGGGCTGTGGAAAAGTGGGAGGAATAAATTCCTCTCCCTTGCCCTTCTCTTTGGAAAATCTGTTATTTTAATTGTGTGTGAATTTGCATCAGCAATGTTTCAGATAAATACTTCAAGATTCAAGTGTCTGTGGTTATGCACAACAAAAAACGCATAATGATGACTGCTTTGGAGACAAATTTTCTGTCCCAGGGGAGAATCCAATCATTTCAAATTTTATATCATTCCAAGCTTGACGGAAAATTTAAAATGCTGACATTTCCAATAATAACTAAATATTAGAGCTACAAGATCCCAGGATGGCTGAGGTTGAAAGACAGCTAAGGAGAAGTCTAGTCCAAACCCCTGCACGGCAGGGTCAGGTAGAGGGAGTTGCTCTTGGCTGAGTGCAGTCAGGTTTTTAACGTCTCCAAGAATGGAGACTCCATAACCTCTCTGGGCAACCTGTTCCAGTGCTGATATTGGACCTCTCTTCTCTTCAGAGCCATCTCTCATGGGATTCTTCCAAGAAGTTGCATGAAGAAGACAAAGTCTGCTCATCTGAAATCCAGGGTTGAGATCCTGCTTTTAGCCTGTTCTTCAGGAAAAAGGTTCTACGGGAAGAACCTCTTCTTCCTGACCAGGTGCTCTATAGCAGACACACACATCACTGACATTAGTCTGCTTATAATCCTGACACACAAACTCAACTGACTCATCATCTGATCCAAGGCAAAACGCCATGCATCCATGCTTATCTCTCACATAAAGGTTGACTCCTCCTCCTTGCTGTTCCAGCCTACCCTTCCAGAAAGTCTGTATCTATGAAGGATAATTCAGTCTGGGAGTGATCTCAGAAGATCCCTTGTTCAAACCACTTTTCAAAGCAAGGCCACTTCTGCGGTCAGACCACACTGCTCAGGTCTTTTTCTAGTCCAGTCTTGAAAGACTCCAGCGAAGAAGACTACACAAAGCCCCAGAGAAACCTGCTCCACTGCTTGACTGTCCTCATGGTGAAAAAAAATTCATTTCAATTTGCTAAATAAAATATATCATTTTAATATGACTTAAAACTTTAATTTCATAAATATAAACATCATTAAATTATTAATGAATAATTTTAAATAAAATTCTTACAATACATTATTTGAAATAAATATATTTCCACAAAATATTTTAAATTTAATTAATTAATTTTCTGCTGACAGTTTTTTCATGTTTAAATTCCTTCTTATCACTATAACTGTAAACATTTCCACCAGTAAGATCTGTGAGTATGGTATTTCCTTTTAGAGTTTAATTTTATATGGTTAAACACTGTAGGTTTTTACTGCTTCACTCCTCCTTTTGTGGAAAAAGTTAATGCTGTTTTAGAGAAGGGAATTTTATGGCTCCATGTGGTGGTTGATGCACTATTTATATATTCTTTCTCATTTTGTCTGCTGTTTTCCTTTAAGGTTTACAGTAAGTTCAGATGGATCCTCCTGGAGGGAGGGAGCCAGAATAGTGGAAATTCCTTCTTTCCAGGGGAGCAACTGCTCCTCTTGAGGAGAGAGGGCAGAAAGATGCAACACATCAAGGTTTCATAGATGACATGGAAATTCATGTATTCTAATCAACACACTATTTCTCTGCACACCCTATGTCTGAAAAAAGTCAGAAATTTCTCAGGGATCAGACTGCACAGAGATCCAGTGAGCTTCCTTTTAAAAAAATTATTTATTTTTGAGTCCTCTGATGAACAACTGAAATAGAATCAATGACTTTCTTATCACTAGATCTTTCTTAAAACACCTGCCTTTCCATCTATAAATTTATACTATAATCAAGAAGGTAATTAATCCAATGTACCCATGCTATTCTTGCAGCTCTGTACAGACAAATCACCTATTTCCAGAAACAACTATAAATAAATGAAGTAGTAGCAAGCAGGTCAAATTTTTAAGGATAGTTAAGCATAAAAGACAGATAGGCGCCTCCTGTGAAGCAGTTTTACAACATTCTTGAAAATCCATCTGGATGGTTAACCACATCCTGGGTCACCATGACTACACGTAAATCCCTTGAAAGCCTTGGTTCTACGCGCTGAACACCTCTCTAAGGGGTCATCTCTCTCAGTGGTCTAAGTATATTCACACTGCGCAATGCATAGAAAAATTTAAGCACAGTGAAAGGATAATTAAGCTCACCAAAGACCTGAATTGCCCTTTGGATGATCTGACCTTTTTCCTTCAGCATAAAGGAATCTAAGAGCAGCTGTGATCCCTGCACAGGTGTTGAGAATATTTGTAATGTCCAGGCCCATGGGACCTTTGCAAGGCAGGATCAGCATTTCTTGTCAATACATTTACAACCTGCACAAAGCAGTAGATCAGTAGACAATACACACCAGGGAGGGCAATGAGAATATTGCACTTGACTCTGGCCATCTGTACAGGTAAGTACAATACAGCACAGAAATATATAACCCTTCTCAATCAATAGAATTAATCTAGCCAGAGAAGTGAATTCTCTAGATCAGCTTATTTACCATACTATAGATCAGCATTTTTTTCACCCCTTGATAAAGTTGTTTGGTGGCTAGGCTTTACCCCTCAGTGCAAAACAGCCATGATGCTTTATGATCTACAAAAATGAACATATAAGACACTAAGGAAAAACTTAGTTTTTCATAAGATGCAAGCAGTTTCAACGTAATTGATTGGGGTACCTGTAGTATTAAAAAGTGTCAGTAAAATCAACCTGTTTCCTACATGAGTGTTATTACATGCTACATGAAGCCCCATTTCTCCTCTCTTTCATATGAAGTCATTGCAACTTAAACATAGAGGAAAATACACTACTCAGCATCAGTGAAACATATCTCACAAAAGCTGCACTCTGTGTTTGAACACTTTGAAATTGCTGGCCTGCTGAATTCAATACACCCAAGACACTAGAGCAAGATTTTGTCCTTTAACAGTCTCAGACCTTTTTATAAAAAATCTATTTATTTGTTGCCATTAAGAGCTTTACAGTTCATTTCAATAAGAAATTAAGCTTTACACAATCTCTTTTTGTTCTGAAATATATACTTTGACATATGTAAGCAGATAGGGCTTTGAAGATTTTCCATCCTTCATATCATAAGCATAACACTTAAAATTCCTTTTGCAAAAGGAAATGCTTTATACAAAATGACAGCTGTAAAGTTTGCAGGTTGCTAACAGCTTGGTAAATCTGACTGAAAGAACGTCTTTAGTCTAGCAGTAGTAAACCTCAGCAGTCCAGCAGGAGAAGGCTTAACTGTGCCAGCTTTAGAAACAGGGAAAGTGATTTATTTCACCTCAGGTCAAGAATTTTAAGGATATATAATCCTAAAATTTTGCTCTACCTCCCATACAAATACATAAATGCATGTGCTCCATCCTGCTATCAACTTCAGTCCTACTCTCTGTATTGCACTGCATTGGAGGACACAGCACTGGTTATCTCAGAAGCCAGAGGACTGTCAAAGGACGCGCTGTGAAGGCTGTAAAAGTAGTTCATATATTTGTGTGTTGATGCAGAATAGAGGAGCACAGAACAACAGAAATCTGTATGTACTTGACATAAAACACTTCTCTAAATTCTTAAATTCAGTTAATTCAGCTTACACAGCACTATAGCTAGATCTCAAAGTCTTATTCTAACTTTCACTGCATTGTTTCTGATTGTGTCATATAATTTGTCATTGGGATTTCACAGTAATCAGGTAAAAAAAATATGTCTGGAAATACGTTTGGCTAATACTATCTGAAGCAAAAAAAATTCCACAGTATACCAGTATGCTTTTTGAACGTGATTTTGTTAGGCTATTTAAGCTATCCATACTGTTTTTCCCTTAAATTAAAGGAGCCTTGTATGGCTTCTGTTCAAGTGAGCACACTGGGATATATTTGCATACCCTGGAAAAGTTGTCTCATTGACCTGGTACCAAAAAAGCAAGTAACCCTGCAGGGCAACTATAGGGCAATTTCACTGAACTGCATTTATGCAAATTCAAGTGATGAAACATACTGTGCAATGAAACACAAGAGGGGTAGTGGCATGAGAACAGTGCTGCAGCCTTGTCCCAAATTCCTTCCTCTGTATTGTCAATCCTGAATGAAGGCAAAATATTCCGTTACAATGAGCTGATTTTACCCACTGAGAGGTTAGGAATTAAGGAAAAAGTCAATATAAAAATTGAGAACAATGTCATTATCTGTTGACACTAACTGCAGCTCTTAATTAGAGACTGAATCTCATACATTTGATTCAACACATTGGGAGTATACAATAAAGGTTCTTTTCAGTATTTACCAGTAAAAATACATTGACTGATTTTGATGTCATGAAAGTCAGTAGGGAAAAATAAACAAAAAAGCATAGCAGGAGTGTTTATAAAGACTTAAGTTATAAGCATGGATTAATTTCTTTCACTTAGTAAACAAAGGCCAACTGAACCAAGATGTCACTTTAGTCAGGATCAAAACTACTTGCTAATTCATCTCTCATCAATTTGGAGGGTAACTTGAATGGGAGAAAAAAAGCGACTAGTGATACTACTTGAAATATTTTTTAAAAATATTTTTCCTTAGAAAATTGTAATGTTTTTGTTTTATACACTGTGAAAATATTAATTTACTTAATGAGGAAAGGATGTAGATTTAAATATGATCTAAGTGGGAAATTTTCTGTTTCACTAAGAAATAAAACCAGAGTTTGAATCAAGGTGAAGCAGACAGAAAGCCTCTGAAAGGGCAAGCTATAAACCAAGGGGATTATAGGTTTCAAATATTTTTTAGTAAATAATAGTCAAAGGTCAAAATGCATCATATGTGCAAATCCCAGTGGAGCCAATGTGTTCTGAGTGGTGATCATACACCACTGACAGCTTCAGACACACAACAGCTCAAGTCAGTCCTCTAATTTAAATGAGATTCTGCAGAGGAGAGACTTCAAATGAATGAGTAAAAAGGGAAGAGAATACATGTTTCGGTCATGCTACATGTTCAGCACTTAATCTTTAAAACATTTTTAATATTTCAGCCACACGCAATGCAGAAATAGTCTCTATTCAATGGGACTTTTCTACTGATTTTTGTCACCATCGTTGAACTTCAAGTACTAATAACAGCAATTCTGCTTCCCTTATTTTATCATTCCCTGCTATATCAATGCAAAGCTGCTCTTTTCATTACTATCCACCCTAGTCCAGCTTTCACTATCACAACTGCTTCCACAGGAAGGCTATTCCTATTGAAGGACTGTAAGGCTATCTCTGCTTTATGTAAAATTAATGATAAAGGTGTGATTACATAGGATTGCAGGAACGAGGGAAAATTAGTCAGGTGGAACATATTCAGAAAAGTCTTTCAAGTAAATTATTAGATAACAACCTTTTGCTATTTCTACTGCTAGTTGTAGCTGTGGCAAAAACTAGAAAGGAGACAAGCTTACAAGGAGAATCTTGCCTTTAATCCTGATTTACACTAGGTTTTCCTGCATTTCTTTACCAGTTACTAGAAGTGGGAGGTTAATGAGAAGCATCGTGAGTATGGCGCATAGTAGTGGATTGATGTCAAATGCCTGCACAAGCACTTGTGTTTCATCCATTCTCACACTTACAGAAACCAGGACCAAGTTGCAGATGAGTGCAGATAAATGGATTGCCTAGACATTGCTGGAAAAAAAAGGATGAAATTAAATGTATGATTCTAGGTTTCTTTTATGTCTTCCTACACACACATACAAACATACACGAGTTTTTCTGGCATTTATACTCAGATAAAGGAAAGGGAGTTTTAATGGCTAAGAAATCCATTTTGTATCAGTTGCTGCTGCAGAGGCACTTTAGCTAGATAAACCAAAATTTTTTTTCATATGGAACTAAAAAGGTAAAGACTAATGATAGTAAAAATTTTGCCTTAATTCTGGTGAGGAAATAAAACAAATGTCTCCTGCTATGTTTCAAGAGGGCCTTTGGTAAAAGGGATGATAGATTAATATACAAAATCTTGCTTTGCCCATTCAAATAAAACTAATGCAGTTAGTTTTATTGTGGTCAATATCTTTAAATCACTTAAGCAAAGGCTTGACTTATGAGATGTAAGAGATTCAATTAACTAATATCAGTAAATTGATAAAGTTTCACTAGAATAAAAGTTATGTGAGCAAGGAAAAAATATTCTTAGTGTACTACACTCATCAAATATACAAAAGCAGGTGAGAGGTGACTTCTAAAGGACTCTGGTGGGAATCTTTGCAAATACAGCTATTTGGGGAAATTATATGGCTGCATATAAGAAATCCAGAGTAGCAAAAAAATCAGTTACTGTAACATTATGATATAGGTTATTTAAAGTAAAAGAATAAGTAGATGTCATGTTTTGTAACTTTAAATTATTAAGAACAACTAATAAATGGAACAACCACAGTTTGTATCCAGTATAACTTACTGAATAGGAAAAAATAGAATGGATGTAAGCTTTTGCTTATTCAGATGCTCTCAAACTTTGTTTTGGCATGTTCAGAGATAAAAAGCAAGGGTGATGTTTTTGCAGTCATTGTCTCTGAAAATAGAACATGTTTACTGTGAACAGAGTGACATTGTTTGCTAACTTCTGTAATGCTGCTCTTGCTTGAGAAAGGAGTAAATATAAAAGGAAAGTGGAATTGTATTTTGGTTCAGAGAAGTGGATTAGTGATCTGTGTAAATACGATGCAGTGTTTGTTTAAAGGATTTCTGATCTATAAACACATGAGGCTAAATCCTGGTGCTACTGAAGGCAATAGCATACTTCTCTCTTGATTTCAGTAGAACCAAAGACTGGCTCAGCACATTTTAATAACATAAATTTTCTGACTCCAAGAGAAAACTTGACTGGAATGACTGTTTTCACAACTCAAATCTATATCCTAAAATCATTGTGTGAAAAGTGTGTGTGAGCTCCCACTGAAAACACTATATAGACTTTTCCCCTAAAGAAAAAAATAATCCAAGTCTGAATCCACAGTATTTCTTCTCACTATTTACTGAGTAGATTAGTATCATCCTGTCAATAACAGATGTGCAGCCTTTCTGATGTTCTTTCCTAAACAGAATCAGCTGGTGACATAGATTAACTTTTTTAAAGACCAGGCAGTAGAATTACAGCTTTTTTTCCACTGTTTATTTCTTTTTTTCCCTTATGTAACTTTCTACTGAGTAGAGAAAGAGAGAAACAAAGAAACAAACAAAAAAAATCCTTATCTTATTATCTCAGTGGTTTCTTCTTCACCACCTATCTTTAACTATGAATAACATTTAATGATTCTTTGTCCTTGGCAAATTTTGTCCTGCAACAATATTCTTAGAACATTTTAGTTTTCCTAGTGCCTTTTTATTCCTGTTCAGTTTTTGGTTTTTTTTTGAATAATCAGTCCCACTATGTCATTCATTGCTTTACGTCTTATACAGTGACTACTAGCGTTCCTTTTCAATCTTCTGTGATGGTCTTTTTTGAAAGCCCAGATAAATGTCAGCTTGTTCTCCTTTATCTCTATTATCTGTCAACCTGTTCTCAAATGCAGTAGACAGTCCACAGTTATGTCACTCATATTTTATAACATTGGCTTGCCATCCCTTAACATGCATTCTGCCACATATGGATGAGGTCCATGAATCCTGTGAGGAAACAGAAGTTAGTACCCCTTATGGAGCTAGAACAACACAGCATGTCCCTAACAGATATTTTAATGTATAGCTTTAGGGACTATTACCGAGCATTCACTTATCGGTATATGTCATCAGGTCCTACATAAGTTCAGGCATGTAGACATTTGAAAGTATTACAAAGCAATCTAGAACATATGTTACGAAACACAGAGGAAAATTAACTTCAGATGAGGAGGAAGAATGAAAAGGGAAAGAAGTGCAACATTACAGATGCTAGAACTGTTTCACAGGGAGTGCTGATTATATAAAATGCATTTTAGGCCCACTGAGCAGTCACAAATTAAAAAGGGATATAAAAATCAGGTGCCTAAAATGGGTACCCAAGGAACCCACTGCTAAAAGGGGAGCCTTGGGTAACCAAACAAACCTGGGATCACAACAAATAGAAGGATGAGGCTTGTAATTTTAGACATGGTAATAATTTCTTCAATTTAATGTGTTTAGAAGCAGAAAACAAAGGTGATGCAAGTGACACCAGTACATCAACACCAGAAGGAGAAGGCTGCCATGGAGGCAGAGCAGATACTTGGAAAATGAGCACTCCCCAAGACTTCGTTACCAGACCAACAGCAGTACCTTGTATGGTTGAACCCTAGTAGCAATTGCCTTAAACTTCCTTGATCTAGATCTTTTTTTCTCTCTCTCTTTCAAGTTGTGTTTTATTGCTCAACAACTTTGCACAGTAGGAGTGAAGATTAGTGCTACTTTAAGCAGAGACATTTGGCATACACACCCCACGAGGGACCTACAGATGCACTTGGCACTGCAGAATCACTATGACTGTGTGGTTCTATCCCATGGGCCTTGGAGACCATGAATGTCGCTGTACCTCCCTTCAGGCACAGCATGGCTTAGCAGACAGCAGACGCTGAGGCTTCAGCTCCACACCATCCCTTCTTGGCTTCAGAGAATAAAGAAAGAGGTGTCTAGGTACTCCCTAGAGATGTGGATTTCCCTCATGTCTGGATTCACAGAGGCCACATAGTAGTAAAATGACATTTCCTCCAAACCTTTAACAAACTGCAACAACCACCACCACTTATTTCTTTGTGCCTTCAGCGGGGCTGAGCAGAACTGGCTCCATCTAGTTGGAGTGAATTGGCAGCACTGGGAACAAACAGCATAACCAAAAAAGACTGTACAAGACCACGAAGCCTCATGTTGCAAAGATCAGCTCATCCTCCTAGCTAACTCTTACTTTCCAAAGAACTGAAAACCATGAAGGTTGGCAGTGGAAGCAAAGATGAACCCTTAGTGGAGAGATTTTTAAAATAATAAAGGAGGCTTTGTTGCCCAGTTTCTATAAACAGAAATCATTTCTGTGTCTTTCAATATCTTCCCAAGTATGACATAAGCCCATATACAGGGAGTCAGACTTTTTGACCTAATTTTCTTCTGTTATATGCTGAGGAAGAAAATTAAGAAACACTTAATGAAAATGTTATGACATTGATAAAGGAAATCTTCACAATTATTTCATTAGAATATCTGATTTTTTTTAACATGGACTCCTCCACAGAATCTCTTGTAGAAGGCTTTAAGCTGAAAATAGACACAACTTAAATTAGACTTTCACATGAAAGAGACTATTGTTGCATTAGCAAAATGGTGTGGGAAGGTTCAGGTGTAGAGGATTCAATGTTACACAGTTATTGACATTCTGAAGGAATATCTAAGTGACACTTTTGGTCATGAGAACACTTTCGTAAGAATAGAAAACAAGTTTCTAGACTCCAGCAAGTTAAAATGCTGAAGAAAGAAATTGGAAATGTCCAAGTATGCTGTCATATCTCTTAGCAAAAAAAAACCTATACAAGGCATATTTTAAAATCTTTCCATTTCTCAGTGAAAAAGAATGGGAATGTTTTTCAAAAACAGGATAAAGACTTGGCTTGTGAAAGCATTACTATATGAAAGCATGTGCTTTTTGTGCTTCTGACAAAATGATCTTGCTGGATATCTTTAGTTTGACAAGAGAAATTGTGAGCATTAGCATGAGGGATAGGTTTGTGCTAAAGATAAAAGATAAAAAACCTGTTCACAAAAAATTCCAACAGCTAAACCCCCCTTTTACTATAAATAGTTTAATGCTGCAGAATTTTCTTGACATCAAAAAAAGATTTGCAAAGCTTAGTGTGACAACACCATCCAGTTTAAATTCACACAGATCAAATCAAAGAGCATTAGAAAATGGCTGAGCACGGTGATAAAGTGACTGTAAAGCAGGCTGGCAGAAAAGCACTTTTCTAATAATAAGGAAGATGGCCTAGGTGCAAACACACTAGGCAGATTATTGGCAACAGTACCCTCCAGAAGTATAAATAAAATTCCTCTGTCACACCTTTTCCTGCCAAATTAGTAAAGTAGCTACACAGCAACCGATCCTTTTCTTTGCAAACCGTAATGTACTAACATCATTAATGATAAAAAAATTAAAGCTAAGCTTTTCTGTCTTTTTGTGAGATAGCTTCCTCCCATTAAATAAAAAGTGACTGATAGAGTTTACACATGAGGTTAACTGTATGTCTCTGTCATACCAGCATTCACCAAGTCAGATTTCAGTCCTCAGAAGTATAGGAATTATATGACTTGCTGCTTGGTTCTAGCTGTGTGTCAGATCATGCTTTTAAGTTCCTTTCTATGGATTCCAGGGAGAGAAGGATTGGATATAGCTCCGTGAGTGTAAGTGTTCCATTACAAATCAGACACGTTATCGCAGCCCCTGAGTCCATCCTAACATTTTTGCTTGCGGAATACATCTCTTGACTTGCAGCTTATAAGACACTTTTATATTACAGAGTCAAAACCAATATGGTTTTATTGTAGGTTACTGCTGCTGCCTAATTCACCATTTCACTGATTTCAATGGGGTCATGCTAGTATGGAGCTCCTGCGTTCAGAATTGTTACATGAATGTTTCAATGTGCATTGTAGCAATATATACTCCTAGCACATTTTTTTTTTCACATTGGACACAGAAAAGAATGCTATGACAAAGTATAGCATTAAAGTCTTCCAATAGACCTCTTTTGGTGTTGTTTCCAACAAAAAGGCAACCGTATAAACAGGAAGAAATCCTAACATTTTGGTTACCATTAAGAAAACAAAAGGCACCTTTGGGTTAATAGCTAACCCTACAGAATTTTTTTTTTAATCTTTGCTATAATGAATATTGTGCATGTTCTCATATTTTCTTCAGATTGTTAGGTGCTTTTGCTCAGTAATTCTGGTTTTATGTGATTTCATCAACAGGAGAAGAGTTGTTTACTTGTTGCTTATCTAATTACTGATTATTTATTATACTTGCAGGTTAGTTTAAGAGGTAATAATATCGGGTTAGCATAGACAGGTTTCTTACAGTACTGCTGATGGCAGAGAAGCTCCAGTTAGTCAAGTCATATATCATAGCAGACTTCCTACATTCAGTTATTTCACCCTGACACCTACCATTTCTTCCACCACAAAACCTGACCACAGCCGTACCACTATACTTTCTATAACATTTTTGAAACTGTAGCTAGTAAGAACTGAAAAACCCTCCCAAATGTCACCACTTTTATTTCCCTGAAGTCAAGCAGAGGTCATGCCCTGGATAACATTTCCCTGCAACTGGTTTGATTCCTGTCATCCTTAGATCTCTTGTGCATCCTCTCAAGTTGTTTTAGCCTGCTATACGTTTCTTGCATTCAAAACTCAACATTGTCTTGTAATGATTTGTGGTGTTGTAAGTCCACCTAACTCAACAGTCTTCAGACATTTCAGCTAGACAGGCAAAGTCACAGAATCACAGAATATTAGGAGTTGGAAGGGACCTCGAAAGATCATCTAGTCCAATCCCCCTAGACTATAGACCTAGACTCTGCCACTTGTTTCTTCCCCATGGACAAAGATAAACATGCAAAATGTATTTGGTGGCAATCATTCACTTGCATTTCACACAGACACCTAGGAACATTAGTTTCTTCTCTGCTTAGCAAGACCCAGAGGACTGAGTTTGAGTAGCATGTATGGAAATGGAAAGTGTAGAGTTTAGCTGGAATGACAAATAATTCTTTTGGCCTTGACATTCAGACAGTGACACGGATCTACCAAATCACTAAATACTTCTGGAGATCCTTTACATTCCCAGATGAGCTCCTGTATAATTCTCAGGGAAAGGCTACTGCCTGCACCGAAGTCACATATAGCAAATATGAAATTTTATCTGCCTAGGACTTCTGAGTTAAAAAGTTGAAGTCTGATAACAGCAGGGTTGAAAAATGAAAGAGCAGAGTAAATTAATACTTCTAAATCCACAGAAAATTAATAAAACAAGAAGTAGTTTTACTAAAAAGAATAAAAGTAGTAATAATATTTCAGAGATGGAACTGCAGTCATATTGGGCAACATATAAAACTGATATAACTGAAGAGACTCTTTGTGTTACTACCACGTGCCAGTGTTCCTCATGTAGCCTAAGCTATGAAGTATAACACAACAGCTACATATTTTGACAAAGTATTAATCCACTGTAAATTTGATGTGAGGTAAAACTGGTTGAGGGCTACCACCTTGGAAGGATATGGCAATGGACACTGCATCTGAGCTGAGCAAAGATATTGCATTTCAAAGGTTGATATTTCCACAGAAAGAGTCCCATACAGACATGGACCTGAAGTTATGAAGTGATCTCATATCTTTAGAATGACCATTTAAAAGGCCTCTAGATATGGTGCTTAGTGTCACATCTCACCTCAGAGGCGAGAAGAGAGCGACTGAAGTTCTTTAAATCCCCTTGGTCTAAATAAAGGTGAGCTGACACCAAATGATCAATTAAACAATTTAACGTGAACAATTGGGATTTGGAAAATGTAAGAGCATTTAGTGTAGTGTGATGTGGGTTCTTGTGGATGCCTTTCGTAAGAAAAGAGTGACAGGAAAAAGATAAGGAAAAACATCACCACCCTTGGATCCCGCAATGATTCCTTTATGTTGATGATGGGGCAATCCTCCGGTGGTGGGTGGGTGGTGGGCACATGCACATGGCTCCCTGAGCCAGTGCTTTTTATACAGTTCAGGCTCTCCAGGCTGCTGCTCAAGCTCCATTGTGTGTGTTGGGGGGGTAGTCGTGAGACCCTTCCCCACATTGTCTTGCCTGGTAACAGAGAACTGCTCATTCTTGAGTTCTGGACAGGCAGGTGCCCCCACTTCCAGCACTTCTTCTCTTCTTTTTGCAGAGGAGAACTTGCAGCTTTTGTTATGCAAGACCTGTCCTGCCACAATGTTTGAGACATTAACTCTTTCAGTCTCTCACACACAGCGACATAGTTCAGAAGTTGTCATGGTAGACTTAGTTAATAAACTTAAAGGTTTTTCCAATCATAACTATTCTATGATTCTATGCAAGAACATAAGTAGGTATGACACCACCTTATTTTCATGTTGGGAAGTATAAAGTAGTTCAGAATAGACTTTTGGAATCTTTATCCATTTCAGATCCTTCCAAGATTGTGTATATCATAAGTGAAGAGATAAAGTTTATTAGAATTATTATTGTTCTGTCTCAGCCATCTATAAATATCTAGTATTCCATTATTTACCCACAAAAATAAAAGTGTAAGACTGATCAGCTTCATACAGTGTCCTGTCTCAGATAAGCTCAGGCATCATGAACTAAGGGAGTGAATGTGACCTGTAGGGCTTCTGAACTCAGGACTGCTGGAAACTGTAGTTTGGTGCTAGGTACTTTGATACTAGATATTTTTAAGGAAGGAAGTAGGCTACTGTTAAGCGGGAAACACTCTGTCAAGTACACTATGACTGAGCTACAACCATCCTAGCTGTAGTAATCCTCCTATAGGCAGGCAGATTACACAGGTCAGCAGGATGTGCTTGCAAATAACATCTTTTGACCGCAGTGCAGAGGGAAGAGCAGTTACTATTAAGGTGCTTATTTCTGTTTCTAAATAAGAAAGAGCCCTTAAGGATTATTTCTGATTTTCATCTAGTTACTGTCCAAAATAAATGCATCAATACAACTTCTAGTTTTCCTTGTACCAAGGTCCTCCAACTTTAAACTAGATAATATGACCAAAGGGTTATAGAAGCTTGTTCATCCCTCTGTGAGCTTAATACTCCCAGCTGCAAAAGAGCTCAGCTGTAACAGCAGCCCTGGAGATCATTCATCCCTTCTTACAGCTTTAAGATGGTAGCAAGGGTACTCCAGCAATTCAGGAAAAAGTATGGTTGAACTCCCTTGCATAGACCAGGGCACAGGACAAAGGTTTGCTTCCGGTCAGTGGCTTTGAAAGATATGTATCACAATAACCTTGTTCATGACATTCAAAGCAAATTTGCAGATGATAGTCTTCAAGCAAGTTTCTGAGCTGTAATTCCCAGCTGTATGAAGGCAGCTCCTCTGCAGCCCTGAATCAGCCTCCAGAAACAGTGAGATACCAGTACAGACTGATGTTTAGTGCATCTTATGGGTTAACCCTACTTATTTACTATACAGGGTTAGGGAAATTATTCTTTTGAGAAATCTAACTTTCTTTACAGGACATATATAGCATCCTGATGTCCTGGTGTTTGAGACTGGGTGCTCAATTCCAGCCCAGACACTTTTGCTTTGTGCTTTAAAAGTAAGTTGCTCATCATCTCGCTGTGTAATCTGTGTCATGTCTTGTTTGTAATCCCTAAGTGCCTACAAAGCATATTAATTTTTTACAATACATTGTTTTTCTTATTTTTTATTTCATGTGGGAATTTTCAATTCTTTTCTTGCAAAACTTTTGGCACTCAATTTCTTTTCCTGGGAAAATTAACACAGAAGACTAGTCCCCTGGGGGGGGGGGGAAATCATACAGAGCATGCCCTCTTAGAGGCAATTTCATTTATGACATTCACCAGGCCTTCTGTAAAATTTCATCCGTCTCTATACTCTCCAGGTAATCTAAGTGTGATGACATCATCTCAGCACCTTACACCCTCAACTTCTCCTTAATTTAAAGCTTCTGGTTTTCTTATGAAGGGCAATGATCTATATCTAAATTTTTGTTCTGCTTAATCCCAACTTCTGTATGTATGTCTTCTTGCATATTTCATGGTGAGGTATAAAGTTCTGGTAAGAAGATTTACGGTTCTGACTCACACATTTGTTGAGGAATAATTATATGAGCTGGAATCCTCTTCTGGCTACATATCTCCCTGTTTTCAGACAAGCCCCTTTTCCTGTATGTACATAAAGCATATCTGTGTTTTGTTATCCATGCTTTCTCTCTGATTCTCAGCTGGAGCTTAACAGCTTCAAAGTGTAAAGAGCTGCCCTCATAAACTGCAACTCATTCTTTACCAGGCTACCTGGCATACAAGATCTCATAACTTAATCAAACAAAAAGTAGCTCACAGAATGATCAAAGTCCATTACAGTACTTGTGCCCCTCTCACACAGAAAAAAAGCAGGATGCTGATCAGAAGCAAACACACAAAACATAACTTGTGCGTCTAAGCCTGCTCATTCTCAATAACTTCCACTGATTCACACTGTCTCTAAGGAAACTGCATTCTGTAAGACAGACTATATATGATCAGTTTTCCTTCTTATTTTCCTTCAATGACAACCAATTGCTTGTTATTCCACAAATGCTGAGTGAAAGCTTATCTTAGACTGTGGATGAGCTGGGGTTATTGTTTGAACAGTAGGAGGTTATGATTGATATTCATGTTGTGTAACTAATCTCTTAAATTGCGTGTTTCTTTTCCCCATCAGATGGTTATTAAACCTATATTGAGTTTTCAAAATGGCTTTGCAAAATGTTCCTGTGTGCATGTGTGTCTGAGTGAATATTTGTATGCAGCTTATCCACATCACCAACGTTTGTATCTCTTTTCTTAAACAAAAGGAATATCCTCTCAGAGATTTTGAATTAATACTTCTGACTAGATTTTTTCAGTGATTTTCTGCCTTCAGTCATGTGACTGTTTCTATATTTTCCTCCTGCAAAGAGCTTCATAGACAAACACATACACAAATATGCACATAACTACAGTAAGTAATTTATGACAAAATCTTCCTTGACATCAGGTTCCTCTTCTTCCTTAGTTCTTTACAAGCTCTCTATATTATGTCTGTTGTTTATTAGAGCAATTTTAATACAGATTGAATGAGCAATCTACCAGTAAACAGGAAACTATAAACAAATTGCTATAAAATGAGAAATGTCTATTGATAAATCAAAGCATTATGCATCTGACTGTATCCCAAGAGAACCACTGAAGTAAGCTGTCTCAGCTAATTCAGTGAATTAGTGATGTTTACTGGCTTGTAAAAAAATAGAACACCCAGCATTTTTTAAATTTTTTTTAATTCTTCCCTGCTTCAGCACATTTAAAATGGAACATGTGGAAAATTCCTTCTCATATTTTAAATTTTGTTCCTCTTTTGCTCTTTTTTATTTCTTAGGACTCCTGGGACATCTATTTCACCTCCTTCTCTCCCTCAAGGATACATCTTAGTGGCTCTGAGCTCCAAGTCCAGTACTGCTCACCTGGCTCTTGCCTACTGGGCTCTGAGCATAGCCCTACCGGGCTCTGGGCCCTGCTATGTGGGCAGAATAGGGGTCTCTCACACAACCTAGAAATGGACTCTGATTGCTGCCAGCAGCTAAAGCCAAAAAGTTGAAAAACTGCTTCCCCCCACAGGACATTGCTTCCTGCCTCCCAGCACAAGTACTTAATATTCAGAGGCAAGAAATTGTGTCAGAGAGGTTTCAAATTATCAGGAAAATGCTTAGCGAATTCAGGATCCTAAGGGTTCGATAGCCAGGGTAACTATTCTGGTATCTCATGTTGGAGTATAAATTCTGTCTGATCTTGTCTCATTAAGTGGGAGGAAAAAAAAACCCACAATATTTTTTAATATTGACACCCATTATTATGTGATCCTCTAGTTCCTCAAAGATTCAGTCCCACACAGGATGTTAATACCATAAGTTGCCCTATGGAAATATTACCATGTATAAAGAAAACCTTTAAAATCTCATGCCTATGGAAGAGTGACAGAAATAACTAAACACCTGAAAATTATCTTGCTGCATACCTATGCTACCCTCAGCAGTACACTTTTCCTGCTGGTGACATCAAAAACTTGTTGGTCACACAGAATTTCTCCCTTTCCATAATACTTCTGCTGGAAGCTTTTTGCCAGAAGTGGATATAAGGTATGTGTTTATACTAATACAACAGTTTCATAATTTTTGCGACTTATTTTGGCAAGTCAAAACAATTTCTTACTCTATTTGCACAGAACTAGTTGGATTTTGTTTCTGACAGTGTATTTACTGCTTCTTACGTAAGAGAGGTCTTATTAAGCTGGCCATTGAGCAGAACTCAGTAAAGAGGAATAAGAGACTATGATGCAGCCATAAATACTGAAACACATTTTAGATGAGATGAGACCCTTTAGCTGGGATCCAAGGGAGCAAAACCTCAAAGTTGGTAGATCAGTTCATCAAGCAGCACAAGCAGTCAACTAAGCAGCAGTGTTGAGGTACAGGCGTTGGTAAAGTCACTGAGCAGACTCAATGTTTTTCAAGATTTCCATCTTTCTGACATAATTTTTCTATTTAACTTTTCCCTCTCCTTCTCTCTATTCTCTCTCTCCTCTCTTAGTGTCGTGGTTTAACCCAGCAAGTAGCTAAAATCCACGCAGGTTGTTTGCTCACCCTTTCCCTTCCTCAGTGGGATGGAGGAGAGAATCGGAAGATTAAAAGTAAAGAAAACATCAGTTGAGAAAAAGACTAATTATTACAACAACCCAAACTTCATCATAATGCCAATTAATGTATGCCAGCGAAAATGTGACAAGGGAAAAGTAAGTTTCAGAAACTGATATGGGCCATCATCACAAAATAGAAGGGAAGAGATCAAAGAGTCAAAGAAGAAGAAGGAGGAAAGGCTGAAGGGGAAGGAGAAAGGGGTTGTCCTCTACAAACTCCTCAATTTATAGGGAGTGTGATGTTTCAACATAAGTGAAAGGTGTGCTACAGCTGTAAAAAAAAGCCAGCAGGATGCTGGACTGCATTAAAAAGGGCATCACCAGCAGAGATAAAGAAGTCATTATCTCTCTCTACTCAACGCTGGTCAGACCACACCATGAGTACAGTTTTGGTTCCCACTATACAAAAAAGATGTGGACAGATTGGAAAGGGTCCAGAGAAGGACCACGAGGATGATCAGAGGACTGGAAGACCTGCCCTATGAAGAAAGGCTCAGAAAATTGGGCCTGTTCAGCCTTGAGAAGACTTAGGGAAGATCTTATTACCATGTACATAAAGGGTGTCTCCCAAGAAGATGGAGGTTCCCTCTTCACAAGGAGTCACACGGAAAAAACAAGGGGTAATGGACACAAGCTGCTTCTGAGGAGATTCCGACTGAACTCCAGAAGAAAATTTTTTACTATGACACCAATCAGACATTGGAACAATCTCCCAGGGGAAGTGGTGGATTCCCCTACACTGGTCAGTTTTAAGAGTCAGCTTGACAGGGTGCTAACTCATCTTATTTAAACTATACTTTTACCTTGAGAGGTTGGACTAGATGATCCTTATGGTCCCTTCCAACCTGGTATTCTATGATTCCATGGTTTATGGGATAGAATACATCTATATTGATTGACTTGTATCACACCCAAGTCATCTGTTCTGGGTCAACTATACCAGAGAGTCCTGGGCTTTTGCTTTGTGCCCCCCCCACCACCTCCCCCTTGTTCTGTTGTTTCTTCCCTGTAGAAGAAAAAACAAAACCCAAAAGGATCTATAACCACAGGTACAGGTGAAAGTGTTATCTTTGTTTAAAGTGCTTAGCTCACTGTATTGGTCGAAGGTTTTGTCACATATTCAGCACTTCAAAATGCTTCTGCAGTAGCAATGAAACTGCTCAGTTACCGTTTTCAATGGTAAAAAGAGGAAGAGAGGAAAGATGAGCTTGTAAAGAATTCATTATACTTAACATTATACCAGGCATCTAATGCTGGACAGAGAGAGAGCCGTGCTCTGTGAAAAGACAGTACAAAGAAAATAAACAGACCAATTTTAGTTAAGAATTCATAGAACAGGACCAGCTCTCAGATGTGATAAAGATTCCTATTTCTTGTCTTTCATGGATACAGTTAGCCTCAAAAATGAGGATAAGGAGCCCGTTACTGCCTACTGGTGGTGGTATTCGGACATGCCAGCTAACAGTAGAAAATCAGTATTTTCTAGATTGTCATTATTGAAATATCTCAATGAAATGAAGTCAGAATGCTGCTACTAGGCAACTTGGTCGTAGGCTCAGACTAATGTCACACAGTTTAAGACTATGACTTTTTAATAATGAATCAGTTGTCTTAATGTGTTTGCAGAGCCATGCATGGCAGGAATATTATCTCCAGAGACCACAAGGTCCATTTCTTTACTAGGAGCAAACAGAAAGAAAATGCACACATTAAATCTAGATTTAGATTCTAGAAAAAAAATATTGCATTTTTCCATGTTCATCTCCTGAAACAACAGCTACTAATGTAATCCTGGGACAAAAGTACCCCTATATGCAGGTTCTATTTCTGCAAATACCAGAGAGATGATAGGGATCTTGTTTCTGCACAATCATCCATATTATTCTGCATATATATATATATATATGTATCTCATATCTCGTCATCCCTTCACATTCCAGGATACAGTTCTGTGACACCACAGCAGGGGTTCCATCTAATTTTTAACATATTTTTGAAATGTCAGGTACTGTAATCTTGAAAAGTAACCTATACATTTAACATAATCGGTCTCTCCATTTTTTAATCAATACAAAGAAATTGTCTGAAAAATTCTGTTAGAAATTATGGAGTGCAATTTCTGTGGACTGAAATTATGAGGCACATGATCAGAGATCTGCATATTAAGGGCTTTCAGAAATAGCCTTCAAGGAAAGGAATTTCAGTACTGAGTTGCACTACTCAGAAGAGCACCTTCTAGCCAAGCAAAATTGCAATTCTTTTCTTGTAAGGCTTAACAACAGTATTATGTTCAAAGAGCTGATCATTGAAGTACAGACAATTTAAACAGAGAGCTTTAAAGTGAAGAGGCTGTGGAAGAATAAGGACTGTAAAGTGAAGGTGAAACAGCCAAGTAGAGAACTCGGTATTTCCAGAACCAGCAACAGACTATCTTATTTTCCTTCTGGCCCTGGTACACTTCAGAATATTAGTGAATAAGCGGTGTTGCCATCACATAGCTCTTGCTTTTATACTCTTAGAGTGAGCCAGAGTGGCAGGTGGGGGC
>NW_010171729.1:1655-2685 GCF_000695765.1 Mesitornis unicolor | reverse complement strand
AGCTCCGTGTAGGCCAGCGCCAGGTTCACCCTGCAGCAGGGACCGGGCTTCACGAAGGGCCCCCAGCAGGGGGAGGGGTGGCCCCCTGCCATGGGGTGCACCCAAAAGTATCCCAAATTCAGGTTTTTAACTCAAAAAGGGAAAAGTTGTGGCCTGGCGTTGTACCAGCTGTGACACCCCCCCAGCCCCCAACTCTCGAAAGCCCTGACAAAGTCATCAATTCTGCCCCAATTTGGGTGTCGCTTTTCAAAACCGTGTTCTCCGCGGTGATGCGAAGGGAGATGCCGTCTCCCGAGGGCCCCGCGGGGCCGGGGATGCGGTGCGGGGACTTCAGCTGAGCCGTTGTGACACCCCGGGGACCCGGGAGACGCCACTCCGGGGACCCGGGAGATGCCACTCGTAACTGCAGCCGACAGCTCTGGCCCTGCCCGTCCCCCATCAGCTTGCAGAGGTGGGAGTGAAAGGGAAAGAAAAGAAAGAAGATAAGAGAAAGAAAAGAAAAAGAAGAAAATAGAGAAGAAAATAGAGAGAAAAAGAAGAGAAGAAAAGGAGAAAAAGAAGAGAAGAAAAGGAGAAAAAGAAGAGAAGGAGAAAAAGAAGAGAAAGACTAGAAGGAAAAGAGAAAAAGAAAAGAAGATAAAAGAGAAAAAAGAAAAGTAGAGAGAAAACGAAAAGAAACAGGGAAAAAGAAAAAAACAAGAAAAAGGAGAGAAGAAAATAGACAAAAGAAAAACAAAAGAAAGAAGATAAAGAAGAAAAAGAAAAGAAAAAGAGGACAGAAAAAGAGAAAAAGATAAAAGAAAACAGAAAGAAAACAGAAAAAAAGAACAAAAGAAAGAAGGAAAAAATAGAAAATAAGAAAAATTAAAAAAATAGAGAAAACGAAAGTGGAAAAAAAAAATTTCCCAGCCAGGTCCCCATGTCACGTCCCCATGGCCCTGCCAGGGTGGCACCGAGGACACGAGCACCCAGAGACCTCCCGAGACACTGCTGCCCCTGAGCCCTCCACCTCCTCCATAGCCCCACCAGC
>NW_010171729.1:1322-1565 GCF_000695765.1 Mesitornis unicolor | reverse complement strand
GGGGGGGGTCCCGCGCCCCCCCAGAGTCCCGCTGAGGCGCAGGAAGCGCCAAAACCGCAGCGCTGGGGCGGAAAGCGAGCGAGGGGACCACGAGCAGCCCCCGGCCCCCACCCAGGGGGGAAGAGGGGGAGGGCAGGGGCCTACCCTGTGGGTCCCCCCTGCGAGGCTTTTTGGGAGGTTTGGTGCTGGGAGGAGGGAAATCTGACGGGGGTAGGTGCCCCACACCTCCCGAAAAAGCTCCGT
>NW_010171729.1:0-909 GCF_000695765.1 Mesitornis unicolor | reverse complement strand
TTTTACCCATCGCCCCCATAGCACGGTTGGTACCCACAGAGATGCCAACCACATCCCGCAGGGCTGTGTGTCCCCCCCCAGCACCCTGCGGTCCCCAAAATCCGGGGACATACACACACACACGACTGCATCGTGCAGCAACCGGGACCGGGGCTTAGCCCCCACCCTCGGTGGTGAAGTTAATCCGTGGTGCGGAGGTGCGGACCCCCCCTCCGGGTGGTGGGGGACAGTGGTGGGAGGGGGCAGAGGAAGAGGTGACCTCGAGTCCCATTTGGTAAACAAGAAGCGGGTGAAGACCGAAATAAAAGCAGGAACCGCAGGTGAAGCTGCCATTGCTGGGGGCAGACGGGCTCAGAGGGGGCTGGCATGACCAGGAGCCCCCTTTTTTGGGCATTTTGGGGGGAGCAGGGTATGCTGAGTGTGGTGGGCACCCACGAGTGCACAATTCATTAAAACCCACAAAACCCCATCAAAATGGGATCGGGTTCCCAACTTTTCCCCAGTCTCCTCCCAAAAAACCGCAAGCAGGAACGGCCAGGACCTCAGACCTACAGAAATCAAAAGAGGGGGCCAGGGGGACTCCCGCCCTGCTCCACGCTGACTAATTCGGCAAAAGCCAGCCAGAAAAAGGCACCCGGAGATGGAAAGCGCCGATAAGGCACTTTTCACACCCAAAAAAAAGTGGTGGAGAGCAGCGGGTTACTAAAAAAGAGCCGTATTTACAAGAAAAGACGATGCTGTGGAGTGAATGGCTGTGCCCGGGGAGGGGGAAAAGGTGCCCCCCCACAGAGCTGGAGGTGAAAGGCACAGAGCTGGTCGTGCCTCAGTTTCCCCACCCCGACCTGGGGAAGTCTGGCTTAAAACCAAGGTGGGTTTGGGAAATATTAATGCAGATATTTGGAGTTTTAT
>NW_010171728.1:0-1860 GCF_000695765.1 Mesitornis unicolor | reverse complement strand
CTTCCAAGCCGCCGTCCGCCATCCTTCTGGCCCCGTCCGACATCTCAGTCCCGGCGGGGCGAAAGAAGGCAGCGTATCTTCTGAGAATCGTGGCTTGGCTCTTAGCGTGCAGGACACGTCAGGGTCACCAATTATCGCCGTATCCTGCAGTAGTAGAGGGGAGAAGAGAGAGATCCGGCAGGCAGGACTGGTGCAGCAATAGTGATTTATTTAATTATTTAACAACTCTTTTATAGACTTTTTTCTTCATAGCCTAATTGGTCAAGAGGTCAGCCACCCCGCCTGGGGTGATTGGCTGAAATCCTAAAACATCCATCCTGAGAATATTTTTCTACTATACCATAAACAATTCGCAGGTGTTCTTAGTTTACAATAACACTACTGATAGCTTCTGTGAGAGGGAAAAGTTTCACACGGGACAAGAGAAAAGCAAGAGAAGTTCTTGCTACTGCATGTCTGCATCCACAGTACAGGAATATAAAGGGAGTCTGACCCATCTTGCTGCCATTTAACGCCTCGATAGCCTGCCTAAAAATAGAGATACTAAGGGAGGAAATTACTACTGCATTAGTATGCAGCAAAAAGAAAAGGTTAAAGAGAAAAGCAATCTGGAGCTAAAGGAAAATACGGGGTCCTTGAGATGCTTCCCGAACTTAAAAATTAATATTTTCCCCATTGAGCCCACATTTCGGTTTCCCTTCCCACTGAAATAACCATTAAAATATCAGAAAATATGTATGAGGGATGGGATGGGATGTATAATGCTCTATGGGATGGATGGGATGGGATGGGATGGGATGTATAATGATATATAGGATATATAATGATATAGAGGATGTATATATAAAATAGTATCAGAAAAGAAGCATTTGCAAAGTGAAATTTCAACCAAATAGTAACAATGCCAATTAAACGTGATTAAAATAAGAATACCCTGAGGTTATTTTTCAACTTCCCACCCGTGAATCTCCCAAAGGTGAATACATCGTACGGGGGAAAAACCTAAAAACCCACAAAAACACAAAGCCAGTAAGAGATTTTTTTTTTTTAATTTAAATTATATATATTCCATAGGAATTATAGTCCCAGGGCGTCTCACAGGCTTATCAATGTAATTTCAGATGAAAATACCAAATAAATCTGCCGGTAGCACAAGAAATCCTGACATTTTGGGATGCAAGGTTTTCATTTCCCATTTTCAAGTGGGGTTTTTTTGCATCACTTCCTTAAGAGCAGCGAGGCTGTAAATTATTACAATATAAAACACATTGCTCTGCACACACCAGAACTCCAAAAACTTCATTTCCTGACAAATTACGTCCCATTTTCTTCCACTGCCACCTCATTAACTCCCCATTGAGTCACCTCCAATGGCCCAGCTCCACCAAAGGCTCCTCACGAGGGGGAATGTTCCCCATGGGGACATTCGGCTGCTGTCCCCAACACCACCAAACCACTTAGCCCTGCCTTTTCTTCAGGTGTAACGGTCTGAATCTTACACTTATCAAATGGTTTGGGTGGGAAGGGACCTTAAAAATCAAATTCAACACTCCCATGGGCAGGGACACCTCCACCAGCCCAGGCTGCTCCAGACCCTGTCTCTCCACGCCCTGTCCCGCCTTGCCTTGGGCACTGCCAGGGAGGGAGCATCCCCAAATGCCCCAGGCAACTTGGGCCTCACCACCCTCAAAATGATGAATTTCTTCCTAAAAATCTACCCTAAATCTCCCCTTTTGCAGTTTAAAGCCATCACCCCATGTCCTTGTATGAAGTCCCTCCCCACCTGAAGGGGCCTACAAGAAGGGTATTTGATTTCCACAGACCTTTGGTTAAGCTCACTTGATACAAACCAATTAAACA
>NW_010171727.1:1375-1621 GCF_000695765.1 Mesitornis unicolor | reverse complement strand
TTTTGGGGCAAGAAGTGGCAAATTTGGGGCCTGAAGGCTCCGGTTTGGGGGGGGAAAGGAGCCGGGTTTGGGCGGGAAACGGCAACGTTGTGACACAGGGCGGCCATTTTGGGGTGGTAGGAGGCGGCCATTTTGAGTTAGGGCGGCCATGTTGAAGCCTGCGGCGGCCATTTTGAGTCAGGGGGGCCATTTTGTAGTTAGAGGGCGGCCATTTTGAGGCCGGGCAGCCACTTTGTGGCTAGAGGG
>NW_010171727.1:764-1190 GCF_000695765.1 Mesitornis unicolor | reverse complement strand
CCGGGGGTGGCCATTTTGAGTCGGGACAGCCATTTTGTAGTTAGAGGGCGGCCATTTTAAAGGCTTCGGGCGCTGTCTGGAAGCACAGGGTGGCCATTTTGAGTTCGGGCGGCCATTTTGAGGTCAGTGGAGGCCATTTTGTGTCCCAAGGCAGCCATTTTGAGTTGGGAGGCGGCCATTTTAGGGCTTCAGGCCGCCATTGTGAAGTAGAAGGCGGCCATTTTGTGCTAGAGGGTGGCCATTTTGAGCCAGGAGGGAGCCATTTTGTCACCCAAGGAAGCCATTTTGAGGCCGTGGCAGCCATTTTGAGCCCCAGCGCCCCACTTTCTGCCATCAGGCGGCCATTTTATTCCCAAGGCGGCCATTTTGTGTTAGAGGGCGGCCATTTTGAGACCTTGGGAGCCATTTTAGGGTAGAAAAGAGCCA
>NW_010171727.1:0-560 GCF_000695765.1 Mesitornis unicolor | reverse complement strand
CCATTTGGAGCCAGGAGGGAGCCATTTTGAGGCCTCAGGCACCATTTAGAGCTGGGAAGCGGCCATTTTGAGGTGAGAAGGAGCCATTTTGTTGCACAGAGCAGCTATTTTGAATTAGGGCAGCCATTTTGAGTTGGAAGGCGGCCATTTTGAGCCAGGAGGGAGCCATCTTGACTCACAGGGCAGCCATTTTGAGGTGGAAAGGAGGAACTTTGGGTCTCAGGCCGCCATTTTGAGCCAGGAGGGAGCCATTTTGAGCCCTTGGGTGCCATTTTGTCCTAGGAAGGAGCCATTTTGAGGTAGAAGGCCGCCATTTTGACACAGAGGGAAGCCATTTTGAGGCCTCAGGCACTGTTCTGTGTTAGAGCGCAGCCATTTTGAGGCCTTGGGAGCCATTTTGAGGCTTTAGGTGCCATTTTGTGCTAGAAAGGAGCCATTTTGAGCCCCAGCGCCCCACTTTCCGCCACCAGGTGGCCATTTTATGTCTCAAGGCAGCCATTTTGTGTTAGAGTGCAGCCATTTTGTGGTTTTGGGAGCCATTTTGAGGTAGAAAGAAGCCA
>NW_010171726.1:13126-17033 GCF_000695765.1 Mesitornis unicolor | reverse complement strand
GGTGAGAGGACTGGAAGGAGGCCTGGGGATTGTTGCGTGGGAGCAAGAGAGTCCCGACCTACGTAGTGTGTTTCCTGCGTGGAGCTGACGGAGGCCGGTGTCGTAACACCACCGTGAGGGTCCCGTTGGCAACTTGGCCGGCGCTGCCCGTTGCTTCTCGCCCCACAGGGAACTATGGCGTCGCCCACCTACGTTGTTGCTCCTCCAGGACAGACCCATCCTTCCCCCTCCTTCCCCCTACTTCCCCATTACAGCCAGGCCAGCACCTCGCGTTGTGGTTGGGAGCCAGAGGCGAGTGTAAAGTTTGTTTCTGCTCCCTTCCAGCGCAGGGACTGTCGTTGTCCAGCCTGGCACCTAGGTGTGGGCATTGCTTTTGGGGATGACTGAAACAAGGTGTTTCTAGGTCACTCTGAAATTCAGATTTGACAGCAGTTTCTTTCCTAAAACAGGAAGCAAGATCACTTTGTGCATTTGAAACACTTGTTTCATCTCTTAGTTGGAATAGCTGCATCTCCATGGTCGTATATAACTGACTTTGAATTTAGGTCTTTAGAACTGGAGTCCTACTTGTTTTGTTACTCATGTAAGAGCAAAAAACCTTTTCTGCTTAAGCAGAGGATAAGCACTAAAAGCACCAAGCCTGTAGAAAGCAGACACTGAGAAGCCTAAGAATGCCTTTGGGGCCTGTAGAGCTTATAAAAGAAGTAAGAAAATAATGTACCCTGCTCCCATAGTAAAGGCAACAGAAGGGCATTTCCTGCTGTTTAGTTGCTGCTTCTAAATGCCCTACAGCCTTCAAGCACAGGGCATTCAAGCTGTCCTCCAGCACATACATGTCTTTTGAAAGAGAAAGCTTTTTTTGTTTGGTTTCATGTGGCTATATTTGAATCATGCAATATTTAGTGTCAGTATGACTGCTGCTGCTTACGTGTATTTAGCCAGTTGCTTCCTTTCACAACCCACATGTTTATGCTAGCATTGGATTTCTAGCTCTGTGGAAATCTTTTATGATAAGAACATGAAGAGGGCCAAGTGGGGCAGTGAGAGAGCAAATCAGTAGCCCAGATGTTTTAGAGAATACTGAAATAATATGAAATTACAAGTGCTTAATACCCAGTAGTGTGAGACCTCAGAATGCTGGTCTAGGTAAAACGTGTGGAGTGCACTTAGCAGCGCAGCATTGTTTCTTAACCACTGTATAGGGTTTGCCTGACAGATGGATTGCTGCTAAACTCCTACACCTCTGTCTCCTCTGATCACAGTTTTCATTTTTAACAAGATAAAGTGTCTTCTGTAGGAAAAAGGGAACATTCAGTTGGTGTAGAATGGCTTCGAGCCATCATCGTTATTGCCTCCTTTGTGTTCTACATGCTACAGAGTTCCTTCAGTCATTCTTTAAAAGCTTTTCTGTACTGAGCTGAGACTGATGTGGACTCTTAAAAGTAGGTATCTGTCCTAAGGGCATCTAGGACATCATCACCTTAACACCCAAAAAGGCCACAGGCTGTCTCCACATTTTGTGAACCACCCATAGGTTTTAGACATTTTAAGAGGAAATACCTGGCTGCGTTTTGAACTGCCTTTTGTGTGGTTGGAGCAAATTTTACTTTCCATCAAGACTTGCTTACCTTGGTGGTATCACAGAGCCAGGGCTTTGATTGTTAAAATTCCCATAACAAATAATAACCAGTGTTTATCACTTGATTAATTTTATAATACAACTTTTTTAATTTCTGGGTAGGAATCACTAAATTGAACAGCAATAACCATGGGAGATGCTGCAAAACCTTGCTTTGCCAAACAAAATGAGGAACAGGAAATTTTGCATCACAAAGAATTAAAACGAAGTTCCTTACAGAAAGACTGCCAAGTAATGGAAGAATATGGAAATAGCCACAGCAATAAAATAGATACCAGCCTGCAAAAGAAAAGGGGATCACCGGGTCATTACGGAAGCAGTCCCAGGCAAGGGCCACGTAGTATTTTGAGTAGCCCAAGTTCACTTAAAAACACAACTTGCAGTCAAGGGTTGAAGTTAAAGGGTACCCAAAGAGACCAAATGAAGAAGTGGGTATCTGATGACCACCGTGGTACTTGTGACAGCTGGAGAGAGTACAGATCTGCTCCCTGGATTCCTGTGCATAGCAGGACAAGAAAGGACTCTTTTCTTGAGGTAGAAGGTGCTGGAAACAGAAATGTAAGACGACAGCTTCAGGAAGATTTAATGAGTGAAGATGTGCCAGACGTGCAGAAAGGAAGCTCTGGTAAACGACGTGTTTGTTTGTTTTTACATAGCTATCCAGTAAAGTAGCTTTCTGTGTGTGTTACTGGAAAGTAAAATTTCAAGATTCACTGTTAAAGCCGAAATTAATTTCTCATCTGTTGTATGTTGCAAACTGTTGTCTGTACTCTGCACTGCAGCACTTCAAACAAATTTTTACAGGGAATAGTGTGGAACTTGTTTTATAAATTGTGTTAGCTTTGTAAGTTAGTTTGTAAGTGGCAGGAGCAAGTGGATTGCAACACCTTTGTAGTGTCACTGCAGTTTTCCAGGTACAATTTGACTGAATCTGTCCAGTCTGGTAAGGGATATTTCAGTTAAGTTGATATATAGTAAGGTTTTGGAGCTGCCAGTGAGGTCTGTATCAACATATCACAATGAAGATTGAAAACAAAACCTCATAGGTATTGTGAGAACTTAATACTAGCAGCAGTTGTACAGCAATAACACAAAACTAATTCTCCATGTATATTGAACTTCTCTATGGGCAATTGGTACTAATAATAAGAGTATAAGCTCTAAGTATTGAAGTGCAAGAAAGAACATGCTAAGGGAGGATAAAGTGATCAGTATCATAAGATCTTCATTGAATGTGAGTACCAGAAGGAAGTGTAAGTACATCACGACAGAAAGAGGAAACTTTAAAGATAAGATAAAATAAAGAAGCACTAAGGCACAGACGACGTGCTGCTTACACAGGACAACTGCCTGTTAGCAAGAAATCTATCTTGTTTGAGTTAAGACTAGGGGCCAGAGACAGTATTGATCTGGCCCCCTGCGAAGAAGGAAAGCTAGTTGATATGAGGAAGTTCAGGATTTAAATGTCCTTTCCCTTGATATCAGCTGTCACTAAAAAGATAAACTGTGAGCAAGTGCCCACTGTCTCTCATTGTTAGAAGTAAGTTGCACACTTAGGGTCAACCTCAGATGAGGAGAGAGCAGAGTAGAATGCTTTTGCAAGTGTATTGAATATGTTGGGTCTAATGAACTTTGTTCTGTGAAGCTTTGGGCACTCACTGAAGTAGACTTTTGGAATTATTAGCAATCGTACCTGAGAGCTTATTCAGGAGAAGTGAGCTACTGGCATAATGGAAAGAGCAGGTGTCTCTTAAAAGTGGAATTAAAAAAGAAAACAACAGTATGCAACTCTAATATTTGGAGTCTGTTCTGGAACAAATAATGTCACTTACTGTAAGTATCAGAAAGGTAACAAAGAGATGAGTAGCAGTAAATGTTTATTTGTCAAGAAAAAAATATGCCAAGTCCTTCTAATTTATTTATTTGAAATGGTGATCAGCCCTTGTGGACATGAGAGAAGCAGTTCCTAGATACTGCTAGTACTAGTACTGTAGCACTTCAGACATATACGTGACAGCCCTGTAAGTGAGCTAGAGGAAAAATCTCTTGGTGAAATTGATACAAGAGACTTGCAGAGCTAATTGCATAACTAGTCAGAAAATGCTTACCAAAGACTTCATCAAAATGATAGGAAGCATTGAACAGGCATCTACGAGTATTCTGTTCTGTTGAGTGTTTATTTTGTCATTCTGATGATGAATGAAGACAGCATGCTTATTAACTGTGAGCTTTTAAATTTGAATATGCTGTGAAGCTGGTAGGAGCTCA
>NW_010171726.1:7397-13116 GCF_000695765.1 Mesitornis unicolor | reverse complement strand
AATGGTCAGTTAAAATAACCTCACACAATTGGAGAAATTACCTACATTTAGGATGAAATACAAAATAAGTATGCAAATGTCATTGTTCAAGTAGGAATATCAACTGTAGAAATAAAGGAGGAAAAGCTATTATAAAGTAGTATTTTTTCAGAGAGGAATCTGAAATCATAGTGAATCAGAAGATGATAAAGAGCAGTCAGTGTCATGGTATTGTGTGGCATGGTAACAGACTCACAGCCTGAAGTACTCCTTTTGCTGTAAGCCTTTGGTAAACTCAGTTGCAGTATTCTGTCCAGCTTTGGCACCTCAGTTGAATGAATAAAATGGAAACAGTCCAAAGAAGAGCAAGAAGAATGCCAGGGCACATATTAAATGGAAACTACACAAACTGTAAACAATCCCCGATTTTTCTGCAAAAAGAAAGGTTAGTGAAGCATGGTAACAGTCTTCAGCTGTCTAGAAAGTTATCGAAAGACTGATGTAGTGATCTGGCTTGTGGCTTTCCAATAGATAGGGCACAAAGCAATGATCCTATAATTGAGCAAGAAAGACTGAGATGAGGAATAAAGGGAAAGTATCTAATGGTAAAGTTAGTGAAGTACTGCAGAGCAGCTCATGGAGTGTGATAGGTTTAAAGAACCTTGCTCAGGATTGACAAAAGTGTGTTTCATCTTGCTGCAAAGCACTGGCTTGGTATAAGTGACCTCTTGAGGTCCCTTCAAAAACTCTAATTCTATGTCAAGTAGCAAACAATTACTAAAAACATTTCTTTTAGCATTTCCTTTTACTTAAAATCTGTTATGCACTTGTCCCTTTCCTTTACCTTTATGCTTTTTTAACTGTAGTTCATAAGGAATGAGTTTACCTGGTTTTTTTGCAGGAGGTTTAACTCTAACTTGCCTTTAGTACTTTATTTAATCATTAACCTATAATTAGATTGTCACTTCTGTAACTACCAAATATTTGAAGTGTTTGTCTTTTGTAATTTTTTTAAGCTACTTAGTGGTTACAGAAGTAATTTGTAAGCAGTTAGTTGTCATGCACTTTCTTGCAACGATGTTCTATTAACACACAATTTTCTCCCAAGTTCTGTCTATGCTGATCAGTAGAAATGTAGTCAAGTAACTGTGGCACGTCCTAGGAATTAGAGCAGGAGAGTCAGCCTGGAAAATGTAAGGGATGTATAAAGTTCAGAGACTCAGAATTGTGTTTCTGCTCTTTGGAGCTTCCTTTGGAGTGCTGTCCCTGCAACCTATTAAGCCTTAGTTCTGCTTATCCCAGCCTAAACTTGTGCTGCTGCTGAAAGAAATTGTGTTACTATCTTGTCCTGTTCCTGCTTACAACACTAGCATATGCATGCTGCTTAATGAACTGAATCAAACAGCTGGTTGAAAGACATGATCGAGGGTTGTTTCCCTTTTGCCAATTAGAAACAAAAATTGTGGTCACAGAAAAGAAATTTGTATTTTTAGAGCAGTTGTATTTTATCTTATTTTTTATTTATTACAAATGAAAACCTCATGCTATGATAAGGGTTTTGAAGTCTAAGAAAGTTGCATAAGCTTTCTGAGAAGCAGGAAATTTTAGAAATTTCATGCATCTGGACATGCTGTATAGCTGTTCAAGTGAAAGGTAAAATGCGATTTAAAGTCATGTGTGAAAATCTGACCTGTGCATATTTGTTCTTTAGATGGCTTTTACAGATATTCTTTGGACCAATAGCAATTCCTGTTTCAAAATTATGACAAAGCTTGCTTAAAATAGAAGCAGAGTTTAATTAATTTGTTCCAGAACTTTTGCTGTAAACATAAACTTTCTAGGCATGTTTATTCTGCCAGTTGTGTAGCTTTAGTAAGCAATGTGTGCAAATACTTAGCAAGTACATTATTTATTGACTTACATAGTCAGTAGGGGGGTTGCTATTAATTTTTTTTCACTTGTCTAATAACATGAAGGCAATACTGAGCCATATGCTGGTTTAATTGAAAGGCAAATGACATTAACAGGCAGTTATTACTGGTGATAATTGTATGTCAGCTAAGCCATGGCAGTGCTATATCACAGTGCTGTTAGCTCTTGCAAATCAGGATTGACCTACATTCACTAATTCTGTGTTACTCGTAGCAGTATATGGATCAGTTTGCTTCCTAACTTGTTTGTTTGTTTGTTTAAGCACTGACCAGGCATCCTCAAATCTTTGAATATATTCTACCTTTTCATTATAATGACATATATATAAAGGTATGTCTCAACTAGGCAGTGAAATCTGTGGCATTTAGTTTTATCTTTTTGCCAGTTTTAACAGAGCTATCTAAATAAGGTTGATGACTTAAGTGGGACAAATTAGTGGTTTTTAGTAGTTCAAAAAAAAGGTACTATAGATTATGATATAGTTATGTATTTGTGCTGTTATCGGATTTGCACAGAGCAGATTATAAAACCACGCGAGGTAGATGATTCGTCTCTTCTTTGACTTGCACATAAGTAGAATGGTAATTAAAGAAAAAAGCAAATAGAATTCTATCTGGTACTCTGAAGCTATTTGACATATTTGCTTTTATAACTCTGTAAGAAATGAAGAAGCTTAGGAAGCCAAGAAGATCTACTAGAAAAGATGAGTATGATCAATATGAAGTGGATGGTCCAGTCATAGACGAATTCGTCCTGTCGGCAAAGGAACTTCTAGGGTTGCAGCAAGCTGAAGAACGATTGAAGCGAGACTGCATTTACAGACTGAAGAAGGTGCCTCTGTCTTACTTGTATAGTTCTCTCCTGTTTGTCTGTAAATACAATATAGAAGGTACACTTTGAGAAATTTCTGACTGTGTCTAGAAAGTCTAGTTATAGAATTGATGTAACATACAAAATGGGTGGTGTTAATGAATTGTGAAGAGAAGGCAGCTTATTTGTCTTTTTTAGTGTAATAAATCTTGGATTAGCAGCAAGTTAAGCACAAAAAATGGCTACTCCTTTAGTTAATGAATTAACATCAGATCACTAGATGCTGGGACAGTGTAACAGTGTTCAGTTAATACATTCTTTCCATGAGCACTGGGTATTTTCTCCTGTAAAAGATAAGGTGTTGGGGTTGACTGACGATTTTGCTTGCATTATATTTGATATGCAAACTATTTGACTGTAAAGATGAAGTTAGGAAAGCTAAAGTGCGTAGTTTTGAACTTCAGAGTTAGTCATTCAACTTAGCAGGGGTATGGAATGAAATAAAGGTAGTATCTTTCTATATTTTAGGGTTTTTTATTATCTTTATTTTAGCAACCTCGAACTTACCAATCAGCAAAATATACCTGCAAATTGTGTGATGTTTTGATTGAGTCCGTGACTTTTGCTCATAAACATATTAAGGAGAAAAGACACAAGAAAAGCCTAAAGGTAAGTTAAGGACAAGAAAAAGTGTAAAATGCAGATTTATGACAGTGAAACTGCACTGCTTCTAAAATCATTCCACATTTATTTTTTTACTGTGTTTGAATGTTCTTAGAAATCTTTACATAGTGATCCTGGTAAAAAGAGTAAATTTAGGACCTGGACTTCATTTCTGCCCTCAGCTTTGGAATTTAATTTGTACTTTCTCATACCTATTATTATTAAAATAGGTCCTCATTTCAGGTATAACTCAGTAATATTTTGTTGCTGGTGACTGAATTATAATAAAAAGAGCCGTACCAACTGACTCTTCTGTTTTGCTGTTTTATAATTCTTCTTGTAGATTAGTTATATGTATTCTTCTTAGTGTATATTTCATTGGCATATTTCAACAATGAAGAGTTTTGATCAAATCCAGAGCAGTGAGGACTAGCAATAAGCAAATATTGTTGGTATAGCAGAATTATAAATTATAACCTGTATGTCAGTGTGAAGATTTCAATTTAGAAACACTATAAATGAAATTAAGAACTTATGGACCTGTTTGTATGGTAATGAATTAGGTTTGTTTTCAACATAAACATCAAAATAACTTCTAGCATAACCTCAGTTATACTTTTTTTCTCAGCTTGAAGTGGACAAAAATATTCATCTTCAAGTTTTCTGTTTCTCGCTCTTGAACTTCTACCCTTTCGCACTTCATAGGTGATTTAAGAATTGTTGATTTGTTGGTTTTTTTTAAGTCTTCGAAATGCATGTGTATATGTATACCTCTGCACATTGCTGAAGCTTCCTGGAATATCTAATTCCTTATATCTGTCACAATTTCCTCTCTTGATATTCTTGCTTCCAGTTACTTCTTTTACTTGTAAAACCTGTGGTGGTGTTACTCAGGATGAATTACAGGCATTCATTGTAAAACTTCAAGTGACTCAAGAAAATCACTAAAATGTCAGTCTTATCTTTAAAGGAAAAACAAGAAGAACAGCTGCTGACTGCTCTGTCTCCTCCAACACCTTCCCAGATACAAGCTATTGGTGTTGCTATTGAAAATGTAGTGCAGGAGTTTGGCTTAAATAATGAAGATCTAGAAGAAAGGCTCAACATTAAAATGATGATGGAAAACTTACTGCATAAAAAGTTGCCAGGTATTATTTGCAATTTATTTTAAATTGTAGAAACACCAACCTAAAAAACAAACAAACAAATAGAACCTAACAAAATGAAAACAACAGCTCATAAAGTGAAAATTTAATTAAAAAACTTATAGAATCATAGAATGGTTTTGTTTGGAAGGGACCTTAAAGATCATCCAGTCCAACCCCCCTAGACCACCTCCCACTAGACCAGGTCACCCAAAGCCCTGTCCAACCTGGCCTTGAACACTTCCAGGGAGGGGGAATCCACAACTTCCCTGGGCAACCTGTGCCAGCGTCTCACCACCCTCACAGTAAAGAATTTCTTCCTAATACATTGTCTAAACCTATCCTCTTTCAGTTTAAAACCATTACCTCTCATCCTGTCACTACCTGCCCATGTTAGAAGTCCCTCCTCAGCTTTCCTGTAGGCCTCCTTCAGGAACTGGACAACTGCAATAGGGTCTCCCCCTAGCCTTCTCTTCTCCAGGCTGAGCAGCCCTAGGTCTCTCAGTTGGTCCTGGTAGGGGAGGTGCTCCAGCCCTCGGATCATCTTCATGGCCTCCTCTGGACCCACTCCAACAGCTCAGTGTCCTTATGTTGGGGACCCCAGACCTGGACGCAACACTCCAGGTGGGGTCTCACCAGAGCAGAGTAGAGGGGCAGAGTTGCCTCTCTCGCCCTGCTGGCCACACTTCCTTTGATGCAGCCCAGGATGCGGTTGGCCTTCTGGGCTGCAAGCACACATTGCTCATGTTGAGTTTTTCATTGACACCCCGAAATCCTTGGCTAACTAAATCCTAAATCAATATATTTAGTTACTAGTCTGTTGAATGACATGATGTGGGAATATAACCCTGTATCAGAGTTAAATTGCAATGGTGCTCATCACTCAGGCCTGTAGTAAAGTGAAGATGAACAGGACATGGGGGGCATTTTAGCTTCATGATACCATGCAACAGCACGGAAGGCAGGATTTACTAACAGTTCTGTACTGTTGGAATATCCTTCTTCATTTCCTGTGGTCAACAAAACTAGATGGAGGTTTAAGATCTATCAGCAGTGCTGTAAGCTAGCTACACACCTAGAATTGAGTATAGAGTAAATGCAGTGCTGTTCTTTGTTACAGAGTGCTCGTTAAGATTGTATGGCTCCTCCTATAGCAGATTTGGTTTTAAAACTTCAGACATAAACATAGA
>NW_010171726.1:6793-7380 GCF_000695765.1 Mesitornis unicolor | reverse complement strand
TGTAAGTAAGACTATTTTAAGAATGTCTGTGTGATTTTTTGAATGTCTGCACCTTTGTATAGATTAATTACAACTTTCATCATGGTAGTAGGACTTTTTATGAAAATGCATCAGGTAGAACAGAGCTATTATATTTAAATGGTCTTAAAATAACATTCCTTTCTTCATACACCAGTAGTGGTCAGGCATTATAAAACAGCTTTGTGTTTTATCAAATATTCCTACTGAAAACACTTAAAACTTCTCCTAGAAGTCCTATGAGACAGATCATTATTTATCTTCTCTTGAAGCTGGATTAAATGACAGCTCCATGATCCTGTGTCTCTACTGATACGTGCACATCATTGTGTTTGATTGCTAGGTTATTTTTGAGCCGTGAAGCCATCTTATGTCATTTGTATGTGAAGTAATTTAAAATCTTGATTTGTCATGCTGGTTGTTTCTATATATCTTTGTCTTTGAACATTGAAAAGAAATTAAGGACATTAAAAAGCTTTTGATTCAATACTTAAACTTATTCCTGTTGTAGGTGATTTGGCAGTCTCAGTTAAAATTTGGCATTTCCTCTGGAAAACAACGATGGAAAT
>NW_010171726.1:0-6762 GCF_000695765.1 Mesitornis unicolor | reverse complement strand
TAGGGAAAAAGAATGATCCAAGTTCATGAAGTGCATATAATATAAAAAAGCTATGATTCCTCTTTGACACGAGGTAGATCCATTATGTCAGAAGGCAGTCATATTTAAGCATACTGAAATAGTACTTCTGATGGGTGGGTTTTTTTTCCACAGCTAAGTATTTGATAGAGGTAAACTAGCTTTGTTTACAATTAGTCAAGGATTTTTTTTTTCCTTCAAGATAAGCAGAGTTTGTGTTCCTTTTGATACAATGTAGCACTAGCCAAGGGCTTACAGTTGGTTTTTCTCAGTTGTTTTTTTTCTTCTTGCTGCCCTCTCTGGAAGAAAAACAGTGGCCTAGGGGTGATGTTTTCTTTTTTTTTTTTTTGGTGCTGTGGGAAATCACTTTTTTGACAGCTATGAAAACATCTTTGTTAATCTTATTGACAGATGGCTCAACCAGACGTTCTCTTAGTTGTGCAAGAAAGTCTCCAGAACAGTGGTAAGAAAAAATTACTGCTTTCTCAATTCTGTTAAACTACAGCTGCTTAGTATTGTTGATTTCCACCTCTGTTGAACAGATAAACCACAAGCTATTATTTTTTTTTTTTAGAAAGATGTGGGACTGAAAAGTACTGCAAGAAATAATACACTTTGGTTTGGCATTCAGTTTTATGACTATTGAATTCTCATTATTTGTGTTGATATGAAAGATTCCTAGTGGGAGGTTTTCTTCTGTGTTGTAAGTGAAGATGTCATTAAACGTAAGGTAGACTGTGCTGCCTTTCCTTGCACTGTTAGCTGTGTATAGCAGAGAAAGTAGCTTAAGCTCTTATAATATGTGATGAGAAGCTTGGTAACGTACTTTCAGATTGTGGTCTCTTTTCGTGCAATTACGTGCACGTGCCTATTAGTGCAGTGAGGCCATGTACAAATGTCTGCATACAGACACTTTTTTTTTTTCAGTCAATGAGTACGATTCTGTGCACTAATACAGGCAAGTAAAGTTTAAGATCTTAAAAAAAACCAAACCCTTATTCGAACCAATTTGAGCGTATGCAGGCAGAAAAAATGAAAAGACAGGAAAGAAACTGTACTTTTAAATGCAGATTGCAAGAAGTAGCTTTACTACTTTCTTGCCTTGCTTTAACCAGTAGTTGGGAAATCAGACTGAATGGTTCCAAACATGTGTATTAAACCTGTCTATTTACTGACCTAGATTTTTCTCATTGCCAGCCCTACCCCCCACTGTATGTGCATCTTCTTGCCTGATCAAGTGACCATTACAGTTTTTGAGAGTAGGCTTATTGTTCAACCAGACTGGAAGAATGAAGACATAGATCCCGTAAGAAGTTAGGCTCTCTAATGTGTTCTGATAGCAAGCAATATTTGCATTAACATCTTGCACAAAACCTTTTTCTGCGAGTCAGAAAAATAATCTTGTGCAAAGTCTTTTTCTGCGAGTCAGAAGGTACAGGGACAGAACATTAGATGTCTGAGGTGCCTCACTAACAAAAGCGAGATGTTTTTCAAAGAAGTCAAGTGTCCAGTTAAAATCAAGAAAACCTTGTCATTTCAGAATTTTTGAGATGGGTGTCTAAAATTGTTTCATAGTTTCCTCTCTACCTGGCCCAGTGACTCATCAAAGAATAAGCTGACTTTAGATCAAGAAACTCCACTTGGAGAAAGGTTTGCAGTGGTATCTGCATTTTTTCACAGTTAAGATAAAAGTGTATCTGTATTTGGAAACCTATATCAAGAATAAGGGGAAAAAATAAAAACTTAAGCATAGCAATAAGACATTACATGATGCCAGTAAGCCTATTCTATATTTACACAGAGCATTTCTAATTTACCAGGGAAAATAAACTTTAATATTAGCTTTCTGTCTAATACTGACATAATACTCTGATTTTTTTCATCTTTCACACTAACATTATTTTATAGCTGTCATTCATGTGTCTGTATGCCTGGATTACTGGAACCAGCACTTAACCAAAATATACCTGCTTAATTGTACCTACTGTGTATATGAGTTTTGAAAAGTTCCTTTTTTCTTGAGTATCTTCATAACTGTGCTTATCACAGGTTAATCCTGTCACTCTCTTAAAGCAAATTTTTTGTATGTGTTGAGAGGTGTATGGTTTATCAGATCTACTGAGTTATTTGTCTCAAAATTAGTAATTTTATTAATAGGTTGAGGTTCTAGCTGTACTCCTAGTTGCATCCAGTTTAATATATTTTTTGTCAACATCATGCTTAATGTGGCTTCTTCTTCTTCTTCCCCCTAGAATCTTTTATGGAAGTTGATGCAGATTTCCATGCTAGAATACCAGTGGTGGTGTGCAGAGAAAAGCAAAGGTCTCGGTTGTCACTTTGTGTGTTCTAATAGTATAATAGCAATGTAAATTATATGTACCAACATCTGAAAAATGACGTTTCTGTACTAAATTATTACAGTTCCATGGATCTTGAAACACAAACTAACACTCATGGGCAAGTCATTCCTAGCCTAGAATAAGAGGGTAAGGGTTGTTCTGTCCTCAGCTGTGTATTTCCCAATCCCTTCAACCATTATGGCTTCCAGCATGTACCCTTACCCTTCCATTTGGGATAACTGCTTAAGCAGAAACTTTCCTTCCTTGTAGGTAAAGTAGATACCATATTAAATGATTAATTTCTGTAAGGCAAAGATCAGCTTGCTTGGCTTCACTAGTATTTTGATAACAAGTGAAAGACATTTTATTTTGCCCATTTAATGGATATCACTTCAGAGTCATGAAACATTCTATCTAACAGCTATATATACAAAAATATTAACATTTATTTGCTGCTGTCTTGATCTTTCATTGTTTGGAAGTGTTTCTTGTGCTGTGGAAACAGCATAGAGATTGTTTTCTGATGGGTGTGATACGAGAAGATGTTTTTGATTCATGAGGGAAATTAGTACTGTACCTTTTTTAGTTCAGTGAATTAATATCATTGGAAACACACTTGAATTTTGAACTGTATTTGAAAACACTTTTACAGAAAATTGTAATGCGTATATTTTTGACCTAACCATAAATGAAATTGTTTTTCCATGCTTCTTTTAATGTAGATCTGTTGTCTCTGAGAGGCTGTTATGTCTGTCCTTACAACCTTCTATTACACTATTTGTGAGATGTCATCTGACCTATGGCTGTTCTTACAAAAACTCCAAGATCTTTTATTTCTTTTTGGTTTTTAGTGGCCTTATTTGTAAAGTGAGTGCAGGGAATGACAGTGCTTGTCTGACGACAAACCATTTGGCTACACTTGGGAAACTGGAACCTACTGTAGTATCCTTAGTGATTGCCTTCAGGTACTGGGCAAAGGTAAGAGTCATTTGTGTTCCTCCATCTGTGAATAAATGTCGAATGAACATTTACATTATGCTGGTAAGACTGTAAATATGGTTTAGAAGACAGTTGTTGAAACTCTCTTTAGAAAAAGAGTTGGAAAAAGGATATTTAGATTTTTTTAATAAATTGTAAATTTTATAAATTATGTAACTACCATTTGTGTGTTATAATGTTCCACTAAATTTAAAAAGTGGAATTTTAAGATTCAGCCAGTGGCATGCAGACCATAAGTCTCCTGCTCTGTTACCAAACAAGTCAGAGGAATGTTTATGAAATGGAATTACTAGTTTCCCATAAACTTAATCCATTGTTAAAAAAAATTAAGGAAAAAGCTGTTTGTTTCCATATATAGATGGAAACTTCCTTGTGAATGAGAATAACTTGTTCCAAAACTTTTTGTGCCTGCAATTAAAATATGATTTAAGAAAAACATTGAAAAACTTTTGACATATGTTCTATGTTCATAAAATGAGTCACCATTTTTGCTGTATGCTATCTCTTTTGCCAGTCAGCATCCTCTGGCTCTTACACTGAAAATATTATGGTAGTAACAAGACTCCAGTAAACATGTAGGCCTCGAGAACAAAATCCATCTCACAACAGGTCAAAGATGTATCTGCATTTTTGTCAGTAATTAATGTGACAGTCTTCTGAACAATAATTAAAAGAATATTTTTCACAATATCACTTGAAACGTTAATGACTGCACAATTTGTTTTTACAGTTGTGTTGTGTTGATCATCCTGAAGAGGGAGGCTTGTCACCTTATGTGTTCGCCTTAATGGTTATTTTCTTTCTACAACAGAGGAAAGAGCCTTTTCTACCGGTCTATTTGGGATCATGGGTATGTGTTTTAATATAATGAATAGTATGAATGAGAGGACCAGTCACTTGTGGTGGTGCGTAACCTCTCGACTTCTTGCTATTCTGAGCAAGCCATATGTATGCTTGGCTGTAAGAATGCAATTCACAATCATAGTCATTAAGTGCTGTGTTGCCCCTTTTGTGAGTAGGGAGAACTGGCATTGAATAATGTACTTCATAACAATCTGCTTCCTAATTTCTTCAGCCTTTCTTCCAGACTCTTCAGAACTCTGAATTCACATAGCTATGTCCCAAAACAGTGTCTTGGGTTTTGACATCTGATTCTTCAAACTGTGGACCACGGTTGGGGAGCACACTCCATTGGTGTGATATCTGCCTGAGGGATCAGAGTGGAGATTTAAAGCATGTATTTCATGGGTTTAGAAGCTGAAATGCATCTTAATATCAGGAGCTGTATTATGGACACAAATACAGAATCCAGTTCTCCTCATGGCACCCATTTTTGTTCTTATAGTCACCTGTTATATTTAGTGTGCATGTTCCAGTTCCATAACCGCTTACATGGGCCATGCAGTTAACAATTTGCTTTAGTATATGACTGACTCATTCCCAAACCCTCTCCATTCTTTGAACTGAATAGAGAAAAGTCCTATAGTATATGACCATATGATTAAAAACCACATATTTCTGCTTGTGTAATTTGCAAAGACAAGGTTCTATGACTCTCGTGGTTTAGGGCTGGGCTGGCCACTAAATGCTGGACTGATCCTCTCTATTAACCCCTCTTCCCTCCCCAGAAGGGGAAGAGAAAAAGGAATCAAGACATAGGAGTTGGAAAAGAAAAACAGATTTAATGAAGCTATAATACTAATTGTAGAATACCAGGTTGGAAGGGACCACAAGGATCATCTAGTCCAGTTTCTCAAGGTAAAAGTCTAGTTTAAATGAGATGACTCAGCACCCTATCAAGCTGACTCAAAACTGACCAGTGTAGGGGAATTCACCACTTCCCCTGGGAGATTGCTCCGATATCTGATTGATCTCATGGTAAAAATTTTTCTTCTGGAGTTCAATCAGAATCTCTTCAGAAGCAACTTGTGTCCATTATCCCTCGTCTTTTCCATGTGACTCCTTGTGAAAAGGGAGTCTCTATCTTCTTGGTAGCCACCCTTTATGTACTGGTACATGGTTATAAGGACCCTCCTAAGCCTTCTGTTCCTAAGGCCGAACAGGCCCAGTTTTCTCAGCCTTTCTTCGTACATAAGGACTTCATTCCTCTGATCATCCTCGTGGCTCTTCTCTGGACCCTTTCCAACCTGTCTGCATCTTTTTTGTATAGCAGGGACCAAAATTGGACACAGTACTCAAGGTGTGGTCTGACCAGTGCAGAGAGGGATAATGACTTCTTTATCTCTGCTGGTGATGCCCTTTTTAATCGTCCCAGAGATTGATGTGAGGCTAATGGGCCTATAATTACCTGGGTCCTCTCTGGAACCCTTCTTGTATATAGAAGTGACATTAGCCTTCTTCCAGTCTTTGGACATGTCTCCTGATCTCCACGACTTCTCAAAGATTATGGAGGGCGGCCTCGCAATGACATCAGCCAGCTCTCTTAGCACCCTCGGGTGCATGGCATCTGGGCCCATTGATTTATATGGGTCAAGCTCCTGTAATAGTTGACACACCAGCTCTTCGCTCACTGATGGCGGGTCTGCATCTGCTTCAATATGGATAGTTGTTTCTGTGGTGTGGGACCCAGCAGTGCTGGTAAAGACCGAGGCGAAGAAGCTATTGAAGAGCTCTGCCTTTTCAGCTTTGTTGGTGACTGGTTCACCTCTCCTGTTAAACAATGGGCCAGTATTCTTCTTCTGTTTCTGCTTGCTGTTAATCTATCTGAAGAATCCTTTCTTGAAGTTTCTGACATTTCTGGCCAATTTCAGGTCAAGCTGAGCTTTTGCTTTCCTGACTGCATCCCTGCATGCCCTTAGCCTTTCGACCTCCTTTAGCTCAGCCACCAGATGGAGCAGATCGTTCACCTGGTCACACCTCACACAGGTATTGTCACTGCTGGCCTCCTGCAGGAGTGACAAACTCCCTGCAGCCAGAGACCTGAACATGCGCATCTTTGAATGGGAGCTCTGTCTGAGTTGCCACACTCCTCCTGGTGCTGGCCTTTGAACAAGTGGTCACAATTTCTATTCCTTTTCTGGGAGGGTGATGACCACAAGTCAAATTTGCATCTACAGCAGGGAGAGGGATTGCGCCCTGCCTGGCAAACTGTCGCACCATGCCCTGGTTGCTCAGCTCCCTGGGCCCTGCTTTTCTACCTGAGGGGATTAACCACCTAACCACTGTCACTCTTGTCACTCTTGTCACTCTTGTCCCGGCCCACAGTGAGTCGCCATCAGGAGCTCGTGTTTCCCTCTCTGGCGGGGTGGGAGGGGCTGGGTCACCCTCTCTCTGTGCTCTTTTTTGCCTTCACGCCTCTTTCTTTCACGGTTTTTCTGCGGTTTAGCCGCTTTTGTGATTTCAGCAAGGTCCCCTGGCATGATCCTGGAGAATAGGAACGTAAGTA
>NW_010171725.1:27433-48017 GCF_000695765.1 Mesitornis unicolor | reverse complement strand
CCTGGCGGGCTGGCAGGGGCGGACCTCTGCAAACCTTTCCTCTGAAAACCTGTCTCTTCTGTTTTGTTTTTGTTTGCGTTTTTTTCTTTTTCTTCCCTTCACATAGACACACTGCAGCCTGTGAGAAGCTGTGAAGGTGGTGGTTTCTTGCATGGAGGTCGGCACATGAGTCTGGGTTGCGCTTCTGCAAACTGAGAACTTCCTTTATGGGAAGATTTTTCACACGTTAAGGGCTGCTGATACTGGGTTTTAAAGGGTTTAACAACAACGTTCAGAGAAACAGATTCCAAAAATCTTAAAGTTTGTTTAAAACGTAAGATCTTTTTATTACACGGAATTTTTAAAAGCAGAACTTTAAAAACCCTAGGAAACAAAAAATCCTGAGAGTCGGCTGTTAAACTTTAAGAATCAAATCTCTGTTTCTTTTCAGAAGCATTCTTACGCAGTGAAATCTGTCGGTGGCGAGATCCTGGCCCATGGCTGACCAGTGTCAAAGCTATTAAGCTGGCCTGATGGGTTGCCTAGGCATTCCCTTGCCTTGGAGAGCCTTTTGTTAATGTACAGCTGATGTGGCTGTTTTCTGCCTCCTCCCCTGTGTTTCCTGTGGCACGAAGTAAACACGGCATGGCCCAAGGGCAGGTGAGCTTTGACCAGCCCTGGCTGCTAAGATGGTTTGTGAGCAATATTGGGGGGTGCAGGTTCAATTTAAGGAAGCTTAACAACCTTTTGAATAATCGGGGTGCTGTGCTGGACCCTGGCAACAGCCATAGTCGGAGCAGGTAGAAAATTACAACTTTATGAGCCCGCACCCCTTGTCCTCCTCAAATTTAAGCTTAGCTCAGCAGTTCCAGAGGATCCTGCTCGTAACTTGGTAAATAAAATGCAAAAAGAGAGATCCCTTGTCTGGTAGGTTGGCCCTTTGTGTGAGTGTGTTTCTAAAAGCCTGCATAGCTTGCCTATTTACATAGAAAGCCAGGCTGAGCTCAGGTAAATAATTACTGCTAAAACGCTATTACTTTCAGTAAATACAAACTAATGTTTGCTGCTCTACACAGTATTTACCGAGGAAGCCAGAAGAACCAGAACCAATGTCTGTTCCCTTAGAGGATTTCATTCCAAGTGCCTGAAATACATCTATGCGTAGCCTTGTGCGCTCTCCCTGTAACTGGCCCTCCACCGCCTTTTGGCATAAATGGTTTAGGTAACGTAACCCCCTTGCTATTTGTCCCTGCATCTTACCTCTATTATTTCCACAAGGTTAAAGAAAAACAAAATGCAGAATAGCAAATAAAAAATGTTAAAATGGATATAAACAGAAGTCTGCCTCGCAGTCTATATAAATATATGTCTCTGCAAGCTATAAAGGGGATTAGGCGTGATTTGTTATTATAATTTTGCCTCTAGTGTAATCATTTCCTTTGGAGAAAAGCGAGCTAAAATATAGTTTAATGACCTGAGCAATGTATTTCTTTGTGTTATGACTTTAGATACAGAACCAGTTCCAACAACTCACCATAAGTTACATACGTGATTCATTAGATTTCAGCAGATTTTACCCAAGTCAGAAGTTAATGTTGTAACACAATGTTTTAAAAAGACAAAATATGCAATCCCATAGGAAGCAAGCTACTACGGAACACCGCTGGAAACATTTCCCAGATAGATGCCTAGCTTATATTCAGATTTATCAGTAAAAAACAAGAGTATTAACATTCATCCTTCTTAACTACTTGGAACAGGGAGCAGTGATTTCCCAGCGCTGACTGTTCTGCAGAGAAAAACTGGTTTCTACCTACCGAGGTTAAAGGATTAATGAATACTTGGCACATGAAAAATGAATAGTGATAGCGGGAAGAAGATTGCATGTAGACAGTGTGATAAGGTGCGTAACAGAGAAACATCATGTTACACACCTTGCTGTGCCCTGAGAAGCAGACGGAGCTCATTTCCATTGGATTTCAGATAAAATATTTTAAAACATCAATATTTATTTTGTCATACTTGGAAATATTTTATTCATTTATCTAATATATCTGAAGAAATCATCTAGAAGAAGGGTTGGCTGACTGACATTTGGTGATAAAATTTGTTCTCCGTGAGCTTCATTATGTGCAATGTTGGCTGTTTACATGGTCTATTGCCTGCTACTAAGAACCATTACCCATATGCATGAATTTGCAGGGCAGTATCTAAAGCAAAAAAATATGTAGCTACATTCACAGGAGAAACGGATTACATGATTATATATCAATAGATTGATACAGAAGTAGGGATATTACACATTAGTATTTGATATATATCACAGATTTATAGAGAAATGTGGTTCTCAATCACATGCTTTTATGGAAAACCTGTCCTACTAAATCACAGTCTTGGCTCACTCCATATACCTGACCCCTCTGTTTCCATTCTCATCTAGCTTAACAAAGCTGGGTGTACATCATCTATGTGAAACTGTTCTGGCTTACATTCTAACACAGAAATACTTCGAAAATATTTAGTATTTCTAAAGGTTCAGAAAGTTTTCTTTTTTCTTTATTTTTTTCTTGAAAGGAGGAACTTCACTCTCATTTCCTGTTAATCAGTGGGACTTTTCAGCGTGCCATTTTTTCAGAAACAAGAATCTTAAATTTTGAAACAGCAACCTTAACAGTGTATTGCCATATACCATTCTAAAAATAGAAAAACCTCCTCCTGGAAGCCAGGAGAAGAAATCGGCCCACAGAGTATTTTTGGTTACTTACTTTTTCATAAGCTCAACAAATGTGTTTACGTGCATATTTTAGACTTTCTCCGTAATCCTTCTCCACTTCTGCCATATTGCCCACAAAGCAGTACTACTAATTCACTTTTATCGAATCCCATGACTTACAATCCCAGATGGCTCTTTCCACTCTTCCTGTAGCTGTTCTTCCCCTACTGGAGTTTCCCAAAACTTACAAAAAAGTCCTACAAAATCTTCCCATAGTGTTCCTCAGCCTCTCAGCTCTCCTATATTTATCCTCCACTGATACAGAATTTTCTTCATCATTCTTTCCTAATATCCATTGTCCTATTTGCATTGTCTTAGATCAGTCCAGCAAATGTGCAAATAAATAATTTGAAAGCCATTTACTGACTTCTGCCTTTAACTTGAGCATGTTCTAAGTCTTATGTTGTGTTTTTTTTTTATTTAATCATAATGAATCAATCATTTTTCAAAATGGGGAATGGCATCACCAGTAGAGAGCACACTGGAACCTCAGAACAAAACAAAACAGAAAATCAATAGCATGTTTTAACAATGCGAGCCTGAAATACATAAAGATACATCTGAAATAAATCAGCAATGTGCTGAATAATGAGAGATTTTGTCATTTAAATTAACACCAGTTATAAAAAGATCACTCAAGTTATCTGTTGTTTATTCCATTTCAGCTTGCATGCAATTTTCTAACGCAAATAAACTTAAAAAATCAACCGTACTACCCAAACCAAAATCTAAATGCATTTTTATTTGGGATGCATGGTTAGACTAAAGCTTTAACAAATCACATGATATATTTTAGAAGACAGATTGTGTTCATTTGCTGAACTTAGGGAAACCTTTGGGTTGACAGATAATCAATTCAAATACCTGCAGTTGAGGGATTGTGTTACTAATTCCTTTCACAAGCCTTCCCTTTTGGATACAGGCAAATAAACTGGTTTTCTTTGCCAAGGAAGGGACCACATCAGCAGACACAGCCTTTCGGGTATGGCTGCTGCCTTGCAATCCAGCCTGTGATCATCTGCCAAGGTCTTCCTCGGCTCCTTCTCCCCTCAAATTGGTGTGAAGCTTAGCAGGAATACGTGGGCTTTGCCCCTTTATCCAACAGCTGCCATCAAGCATGAGGTCGCGGGCTTCTTTTGGGCAAGGATGTCAACTTCTGGTTTCTTTTAATTTACTCATGAAATGTTTCAACATGCACGGTGCTCTGCCATCAGATGCGAGGGTTTACGGTCAACTTCTAGGTGGCCATTAACCAAAATGGTCAATCTATAAACATGGAAGTACAACTGACAAGTAATGCTATCGTGTTCCATGTGACTCACTTAAACATCAGCAGTGATATTCATTGGGTAGGAAAATCAGAGATTTTTACTCCACAATTGTGTCTTTTTCTGTAGTTTGTATAAAACAATTGTTCACTCTTAGGTGGTCAGGAAATCTTCTTCCCCTCAGCCCACTCTCCTTAAAAAAACCAACAAAAACAACCTAGCTCGGTGCATAAATGTTAGTGTAGACAATGCAGCCTTTTTGAGTATATAATGGAGAGTAGTTCAGTTACACTGCATAAAAGAAGAAAGTTATAATCTCATATAATAGGTGCATGTTTTTCTCCAGGGACATAGATCAAAATACTCAATTTGCCAGATTTAGACTAGCAATGTTGCCAAGACACATATTCTAGGAAAGTGGGGCCGCACAGTATTAATGCTTCACTGCCTTGATCCAAAAAGCTCTGTGCCCTTTCTGTAACCTTGGATTGAGATCATGCACTATTTTTTTTAATTTTAAACTTGCCTTCTTTTAGCAAGAGCCCTTGAAGGGTTATGATCTTATTTAAGCGGCAGAAGAACAGGAGGGAAAGTTCCTTATTTAGTATAATCCAATGCTGGCAAAAGTTAATAGGGAGTAGGAAACCATCAAGGAACATGTTCTGAGAAAGAAAGAGGGTTTGGGTTTTGCATCTCTTTAATGTTTTGTTAATGTTTTTTTGTAAGAAAAAAAAGGAGACACTTTCTGGCTCTGGACACCTGTCAATTTGATGCTCAGGAACAAAACAGGTTGTTTTGGATCTTAATTTCAAAACTGCAGTTTGCAGCTGAATTTATGGAGCTAAACGTCACCCTGAGAACATTTCTTACATCATTTTAAGCTCCATGTTCAATTCCATTATCCTCAGCTCCTCAAATTGAATACTGTGTTTGATTCTTTAGAAGACAAAAAAAAGGGGGGATCTCTTAAACAGTGCTTTATAAAGAGAGGTGTACTGTATTCTCAAATGAACATTAAAGCTACTACATCTCTTTTGGTAAGATAGATATATGGCGTGGGACAACCTTTCCAAATTTTCCCTGAAACTCCCACTGTGTTGTGTTCTCTGTGGGTCCTGGTTATGTTGTGCTCCACGGTATCTCTGTGAAACTGATGACACCCGATTTGTTCCCTGTGCATGGGTTTCACAGGCTACAAAAGAATTTTTGGAGGAGCAGTTTCAAAGCTGGAAGGAATACTTCGACAACGGCTGGGGTTTGTGCACAGGACTGAGAAGCATTCTTCAGGCAGGTTAGCAAAGGTACATGTTCAGCTGGGCATGGATCTAGTTTCATAACTATCAGGCAGCCATAAACATCTGGGATGTCTTATTTGCAGGTATTATCATAGCAATCTTTCATGCTTTACTTGACAGGTTTTATGTATAGCAAATATTTTCAAGAAATGCTGTCTTTTTCCCAGTTCCTTTTAATTCAGCGAAGTTCTTTGTTCTCCATGGAGGTGTTAAATAAATTACAGCAGAATAAATCTCCAAACAAATGAGCACTTAGATCCTTTTTCTTTACTCAGACGGCATTACTCCTCTTCCCATGGTTCACGCTGTCTTAGAGATGTTTTCTTATATTATTAAGACATTCATGCTGGTAACTTGTTTTGATTTTAAGGCCATGCAATTTGGCTTTTCCGGTACCAGAATCTCTTGGATTCGGGAGATACTTGCCGGGCCTCAAGAATGGAAAAGATTCAGAATCAGACTGGAAATGGGATGCATTGAAATTGTTCTTTTCAACACTTCTGTTATTTCATTAGGTTAGCTTGAAATGCCTGCATTTGCACCTGGGCATCATGGGCACATCCATGGTTGTGGTGATTTCTGGATCATATGCTTTCTGGATCAAAAGTTGATGGCTCTCAAGCATTAAGAGGCTTCATCTGGACTCAGTTGTACAAACCACATTTCAGATGAGTAAATTATTTTTGTCTTTAATTAGTTATATTTTTTTAAATGGGAAATTTCACAGATTATTAACCATAGTTGTGCCACTGGGTATCAATCTAACAGCTGAAAAACCTAAGCATCGCATTGTAGCAATTGCTTACTGCATGTCTGGGCTTGTTTGTGTGGTTTTTGTTTTTTAGACTAAGAGAATTAATTCGTTTGAGTGACTGCAAAGCTCAGTAAATACCAGTTATCAATCCTCTTTCTAATGACAACTGATGACATGATTTTTACAAATGGTTGAGCACTTGGCAAATGCTAACCATAGAAATCGAATGAGCTGAAAGAAACTCCAGCCTGCCCTATTGTCACTACTGAGCTGACAGATGGGAAAAAGAGGAGGAGGTTGTGATGCTCTCCCAGAAGCCCAGGGGCACATCGTGAAATGACTGCTGAAGTATCTGGAAAGACTGTAAGAGAGAGAGGAGCAGATTTCCGAAGAGCAGACATCTCCTCTGTATTGCTTTAAAAGTTGCCTTGTCTAACACAGCCCCCCAAAACAGGCTGACCAAATTCTCTGCGAAGCAGCTGGCACCAGAACTTATTTGAGCCTCAGCAGTGGAGGTAAAATTGAACTTTCCGTGAAGGAAGGAGGAGCTGGAGCCAGGCTGCCTCATCCAGCAGCTGCTAGGAGAGCAGGAGGGCAGAGCTACCATTGAAGCTGCCCCAGGCTGGTGGCCCAAATGCCAGCATCTGCTGCTGCCCTGGACACCGTCACCTTCCAGGGCACCATCAGCATGGATGGGGCGCTTTGCTACCCTGGCTGTCTGCTGCTGCTAACAGCTGCCTGCTCTGCCGGTGCCTAAGCAGCAGGGAAAATCCCGCGGTATGTGGAAAAGCCTGTAATCCCCAGAATAAGAATTGAGAAATCGGTGGTGGCAGTCTGTCGAGATCAGATCACTCGGCCTTGCCTTTCCTTTCCTATCTTCTTTTTTTTTTCTCTCAATTCGTCTAATGTGGCTTCTTTGGTTTTGTAAAAAGTGACTGGAGAAGTTAAAAGTACCAAACTTCAGTAGCTTCACCCATATGTGCTGCACGCCTCAGGCTAGACAGCACATATTGGTAGCCAGACTGAGAAGAACATTTACCACATTACCTCTTAAAAACTCACTTTATTTTCCTTGTTGAGCTGGCTCCCATCCAATGTGACACTCCAGTGTGAGCCATGCAGTGACAGCAACAGCCTCCATGGAAACACACCGGAGCATGAGGCCAGTCATGGGGTAGAGAGAAAAGGCAGCTCCCTCTTTTTCCTTAGTCTGCCACGTTTTTTTCTCTGAACAGGCTTTCTTTTCATTTTTAAAGCGTTATTAGGAGCACCCCTCCTATGCCACCATGTAGTTGGTATGCCTCTTGTAGCAATGCAAAGTTACACTGAACGTGGCAAACCTGGGGCTGATTGTAAGGCCTCACCGTCTCACAGCCCCAGCATTCGGGACCTCCACTCCCCTTTTTTACACACTGGAGGCAGGAGGGGAACCTGCCTCTGCAACTGAAACAGCAATAAATGCTGGCTATGGTGAGTGGAGGTTTGAGAACGTGAAGCAAGGCAGTCTGGCCTGCCAGCAACCCCAGCACTGCTGTGCCAAAGGTGCTGTAAACTGAGCATCTCTTTTTGGCAAAAAGGTGGAAGAAAGCAGCAAAGGGAAACGTACCTTAGAAATTTCCTCAACCTCTTTCAGAATTTTACAAACCCCCATTTCACCCAGGAAGAGGTTAATTGGGAAAAGGGTGGGTGGAGGGGAAATGTTAAGTAGGTTGATCTCCCAGCAGAGTGACTGAGACTTTGGCGGTCAGGATGCCCGGAGTAGGAAATCTCTCATCATGGCCATCACCATGCCTGCGCCTCCATCATACTGAAATCTAACTCCCCCATCTAATATCAGCATGCAAAGTTGCTTAATGCCATTATGATATAATTGAAAATATAATTTTCTCCTTAATATTTCTCTGAAATTTTCCTTTTTTTTCCCCCCAGACAGACTGCCTTGAAGTAAATCTCTCAGCCCGACTATCCACTGTTCAATGCAGACCATGAACCAGGTAGCCGTTTGACATTGTTCCAAGTGTCTGAGCGTTTCGCAGACAACAGGCTAAAATCTGGCAAAATGTGCGAGCCCACAGGCTAGCTCCTGCTGCGCTTAACTTCCAGGCACCTGGTTTTGCATCCACAGACAACATGGCAATACTGAGTTGCACCGCACATCATTTGTAGGCTTCCAGTACCATGCAGTGTGAAATACCCATCCTGTATGTGTCATGGCGAGAATCGGGTGCCTGGGATCCACCACAGCCAGAATACTGAGCAGGGAGCCTCTTAAACTAACCAAGAACGACTGAAACCATGCAGCACATTTTTCACTGTCTCAGCACCTAAGAAGCCTAAGCGTGGGCTGTAAGGCAGTAGCTTTATGGGGCTGGGAGTCACAGCCTGGTACTCTCTTGAGTTTAGCATCTTCGCTACCTTTTCCAGTGGCTGAATCAGCTCACTTTATTTTTTATTTAAATGATGCATCAGTACTCTGGCAATTATAATATATATATATGACATGTAACACAATATGTAATATGCACATTTTAAGGTATAATGCTTTAATATATGTTATGAATAATAATAAACAGCAGGCACCTAGGTGATGTATTTCTTACCTGTCTCTTCTCCTAGCACTGCTCCTTATATTAGCTGCCTTGCCTGAGGGACTGGGATATTTCTGACTAAATGTGTACTGCAGGCATTTACATCAGGACCAACCACCCTTGCACTTTCTCTAATGGAGAAAGATACCCACCTTTAGGGTTTGACTCATCTCATCCTGAAATAGGTTTTTGAATTTTACTGGCATCATACCTTTGTCGTGCCAAACCCTTCAGTGTGCATCAGGAGCACACTTGGGTTCAGCATGGACTCCAGCTCTTTTGACACTGATTTGGTGGCTCCTCATGTCTTTGCTGTCCCAAGTGCTTTGGGTGTTTGTGGGTAACGCCAGGTTACCTGGCCTAATTCTGCTGTAGAATCTTTTAGGCATAACAGCAGGTTTTTATAAATCCAGATGGTGTTTCCTTAGTTAAATTTCACAAGAATCTTTGTCCTTGATGTCTCAGACACACAGGAAAACTAATTCCATAGCAAGCCACCAAAAGGCAGGCCACTGGACTTCCTAAGTGATATTCTCTGATTTACTGAAATGATTTCTCTTAGATCTCCAGTTAACATCCTTAATATCTATTTTCAATGTACGAGATCAGGTCCTGATATTATGTTAGTTTGAACTTCTGCATTGAGTTAGTGGTCCTGGGTGTGTTTATCAAGCTGGAGATGTGGCCCATGAACTCTGTGTATCTTACCAGTTCCTTTCACATCACTTTTCACCTTTTCTCCTCCTTCTCCTCATCCATCTCTTATTCCAAGACAGCCTGATCATACCAACATCTTTATAGCGTAATATGTTAAAAAGAAACTTTTTTGGCTACCTTTAAAGCACTTTATATCACTTTAAATCACTTACACTGCCGTAGCGATACTGCAAAGAATGCCATCGAATTTACATAAAGTCACCCAGAGGTTAATTAGTATATGGAGGTAAATTTCCAAAAGAGTGCACCAGGAAAAAAGCAGCAAAAAGCAATTCCTTCCTTAATTGGTTTTGTACACACACCTCTCATTCTATGTTTTACAAACGTACTTGGTAATTTCTGTCTTCATTTTCGGGGAAGATTGCATGTCAGGTAGGAAGGAAGTCTGTCATTGTGTCTGTCTGAGTGGTTACTTGCTGACCTTTTGTTGTGGAAGAGGCTATTTGGAAACATTGCCATCACATGCCATCGCAATTGCATGGTATGCACTGTAATACTACACTCCTCTGCATCCTCTACAGCGGAACAAAAAAATAATCCCCAGATATCTTTCTATTTGTGTAACTGCTGACAAATGCTGATAAAAGCCTTACATTAGAAAGAAATAAAATAGTACACACTCCCAGCTCTCTCCACATTGTGGAAGGGAGGAAAGGTGCTCAGCTGGTGAGCCCACATGCCAGAGGAAGAGCAGGGCTTTTAATGCTAGTAGGGGCAAAAGTGATTATTTTGCTGTTTGAAAAGAAGCACTCTGAGGGACCACCAGAAACTGTCCCCAGGTGACCAAGGAGGAAGGCAATCTGGAGCCTTCCTGGATTCACCTCTTACTCTGGACACCCCAAACTGTGACTTGGCTCTGAAACCCATCTCTGGATCCTGAGACTTCAGTGAAAGTGGTTACGCTTTTCTACAAGAGCTTTAATGGACACAGCCCAAGTTAACTGAAAGACCTTACCTCTCTCAGCTGTAACACCATACACTTCCACTCTCAAGACCTAGAAAACACGATGGGTTACACTTGGGTGTTTTTACTGAGCGTTTTTAGCATTAGCATTTACTGCAACTAGACTTCTGCCTCAGCCTGTATCTTGATAACCTAGAAATCCCGTGGTGGAGCCAAGTTTCTCCTCAAGTTCATGCTAGAAACAGAAGACCTCCTGCCCCTGGATGCAGCGTCAAAACCAGGGGCACACTGTGCTGTACAGCCCCCACTGCGTTCCTGATCACTCCCCCTCCGTCTCGCTGCAGTAGCAAGGTGGTGGCTCCACCAGCGGTCCCCTGAAGGATAAAGGGGATTTGCAGTTCTGTAAACGTTATTTCCAATGAATGTTTCTACAGAGGCTGCCTAGAAAGCAGACCCAATGCAAGCATGTCCATGATGAGGGAACCTACAGTGGTACAGGCTCTCCCTGGTCACATGAAAGTAGATGTTACATTTGGCAGTGGTAATAAGGTAATCAGAGCCCTTCCCTTTTCCTTGGTCATGAATAAATCTCTCCTTGACAAGTACCATCATTGTGTCCATTCAAAAGTTGTAGTATAGTAAGAATACCAATAATCAACATTGAACTTATTCCATTTATGCATCCATTATTCCTTATTATTCTCGGTGCCTTTCTCTTCCTTTAAACAGCTCTTGTCCATTGTTGCTGTTTACAATCTTCTTACTGTTGCTGAGGGTTCTCCTATTCCCTCTCTGTCGTCACTTAGCAGAGCTAAATGCATTTCATTATTTTAATCTTTCTTGAAAAGTCAATCCCTTAATTAGAATCTATGGTTGTGGAGTTCCACCGGGTGTCTGCAGGCTAAACACCACGAAGGCGATTTTCTTACTAATTGTGCTCACAGACAGGATATTTGTTAGTGTCGTGATGGCATTAGGTTTTTGTTTGTTTGTTTTAAAAGGGCTGTTTATGTAGGTAAGAGGCAAAAGACAGAATTAATTAAATCAGATTTTCAAAGGATCAAAGCCTGCAAGGCACAGAAAGTGATGGTTTTCTTGGTTGGGATTTTAAACCTAAATATGCAAAGAAAGGGGGTATATGCTGAAAGCTGGGGGTTTGGAGAATGGGCACGTTGAAATCTTTCTCTAAAACACAGGGATTTTAAGATTACGCTTGTGAAAGAAGGCTGTCAAACGTTGATCCGCTCTCTCTCCTACCAACTGCTAATGAGCATCAGAACATGTGGAAACACTCCTTGACTCCTAACCTATCAAATACATTTTGCTAAAGAGACACTTGGGGATTCAGTGGGAAGAAGAGTAATGTCAAAAAAACCCCACCTACATTGTCCTTTCTCACCTTTGTCTCCAGTTTTGCTCACTAATCATTCTGCATGCAAGTTTTGAGGAAGAATTTTGCTCTTCTAGCAATGGAAGAATCAAAGAACATTTACAGAGACATCACAACAACCTTTTGAAATAAATAACTTTTGATGGGCTTCTCAGTGTATCATTTATTTCCTGTGCACCTCTTAGGGATGTAAATTTTTTACACATACAATTGCCCTCCACAGCACCACACGTACTAGTCTAGACAATAAATGTAGTAACAACCTACCTGAGGGACATACCTTTTACCCTGAACATAAATTTACTGGAGCTTGAATGTTTCTTATGCTGGGATATGTCCCATTTGATTCAGTTCTATCTGAATCAATTCTTTCATTGCCCATAAGCTGAAACAAAAGTTTCATTGCTTGGACATACAAAGTAATGGTATTCCATCAAGGTATGCTCAGAGCGTGTTTCTGTCTCCTCTGTCCACCATTTCATACTACAAAGATCATTAGGATCAGCTGTGTAGTGTGGCTTCCTCCGCGGTGCCCAGGATGAATCCTGTTCTGTCACTCTGCTGTGTTTACCCAGTCACTTCTCCTGGGGCCTGCAATGTAATTTGCTGCCCACTTCCAGTTTCAAAAAGTAGTCTTCTAAAGGCATTTCTCCTTCACTTGGGAGATGAGTCCTAGCAGCTCGGACCTCCTAGTCCTTGCCATTTCAATCACTGTGTTTTTTACATCAGTCCTAGACCTGATGTGGCATTACACCTGGTGACCCTTGCCAATATAGTGGCCAGAAGACTACACTAACAGTTTAGCTATGTGACTAATCACATGCCGGTGTTTGGACCTGTGCTCCAGCTACTGGCTTGGAGCTGACTTGGGAACAGGTACCTGTTGGGCCATACTGTAACTATGCCTTTGGGGATGCTCCTGACTTTCTATATGAACTTCACATCAGACACAGCCTTCTGTGCCACCTGTAGCATCTATACTTCCCCATTGTCCATCTCTACCCTCTTCCACACCTCTGTTGCTGAGGTAGATGGGTGTACTGGGTTTGTGTGGCCAGGTTTCGGTAGTGGAGGGAGCTACAGGGGTATCTTCTGTGAGATGTTGCTAGAAGCTTCCCCTGTGTCTGACAAAACAAATGCCTACTGGCTCCAAGATGGACCCACTGCTAGCCAAGGCTGAGCCAGTCAGTGGTGGTGGTAGCACCTCTATGATATATTTAAGAAGGGGGAAAAACTGCTGCAGGAACTGCAGCAGAAAGAGGAGTGAGAGAAACAACTCTGCAGGCACCAAGGTCAGTGAAGAAGGAGAGGAGGAGATGCTCCAGGTGTCGGAGCAGAGATTCCCCTGCAGCCCATGGTGAAGACCATGGTGAGGCAGACTGTGCACCTGCAGCCCATGGAGCTTATTGGTGGGGTAGATATCCACCTGCAGTCTGTGGAGCTTAATGGTAGAGCAGATATCCACCCTGCAGCCTGTGGAAACCCTGCATCAGCACAGGTAGATGCACCTGAAGAAGGCTGTAACTCTGGGGGAAGCCCACACTGGAGCCATTTGTTCCTGAAGGAGTACACTCCATGGAAGGGACCCACACTGGAGCAGTTTGTGAAGAACTGTAGCCCATGGGAAGGACTCACATTGGAAGTTTATGGAGGACTGTCTCTCATGGGAGGGACCCCACGCTGGAGCAGGGGAAGAGTGTGAGGAGTCCTCCCCATGAGTAGGAAGGAGTGGCAGGGACAACGTGTGATGAACTGTCTGCAACCCCCATTCCCTGTCCCCCTGCGCTGCTGGGAGGAAGGAGGTAGAGAAATTGGGAGTGGAGTTGAGCCCAGGAAGAAGGGAGGGGTGGAGGGAAGGTGTTTTAAGATTTGCTTTTATTTTCTCATTACCCTACTCTGATTTGATTGGTAATAAATTAATTTCCCCAAGTTGAGTTTGTTCTGCCTGTGACACTAATTGGTGAGTGATCGCTCCCTGTCCTTATCTCAACCCACGAGCCTTTCGTTATATCTTCTCCCCTCTGTCCAGCTGATAGAGCGAGTTGGTAGGCATCTGGCATCCAGCCAGGGTCAACCCACCCACAGCAGGCTTTCTCTTCCCTGCTGTCCTTCTGCTTGTGCAACTTTTTCTGTTCCACCTACACAGCAGCTTCACTTCAGCAGCAGAGCTTACTCCCGCTCTGAATATCCCCAGGACTGGGATTTAAGCATTTTTTTTGGTATCTTGGAGCTGCAGCCTAAAACCCTGACAGTTCAAAAACTGTCCCATTTCCAAGGTGAGATGGCTAACACCGAAGACCCTGAAAGCTGAACTCAGAGTCCAATAGGTTAAGGCCTCTCTGGGAATTTCAGAAGAGGTTGGGCACCTTGTCTGGTCAGTCTGGAGCACAAGACACCTTAGATGAATGACATAGGGCGTTTCCTGACACTGGGCTGCATCTGAGCTGGCTCTAAAATTTCCTTTGAGGGATTTGACAGCACACAAGGATGTTTCTGGAGAGTAAATGTCTAGTGGGTTGGACAGTGCTGGAGAGTAGGCGGTCTGGACCCCTGGGATTTAGCCACATGGATTTTGTCCAAGTCCCAGTATAATTTTGAAAGGTGTATGTGTTGTTACTAATGCTCTGTCCTTCAAAAAAAATCTGTCAAAAAACTGCATGTGCTAATACCTATATACCTATACCCATATCCCTACTGACTTTGATTTTCAATGAAACCCCTATATTTAGGGGGTTAAATGACATGTCTGCATCAAAAGGCCCTTGGCATACAGCTGGTCACTGTGCATTGTACACCTCAGCTCCATCCCAGGCCGAGGTGCCAAACACACTGAAGTTCAGCCATCCTGGTCCTGTAAATGGGGAGATTCATTCCTCTTGTGTAAACAGGAGACAAACTAGCTTTCAGGTAGCACAGAAAACCAGAAATGTATGTTTTTGCCCTTAAAAGAATAAAAAGCATCTGTAGAAGGAAGACCCATCCTTTAAAAGCATGACAAATATTTGAGTTTGGCAGAGAACAAAACATTTTGAAATGATGCAACACAAAACAGTCCCTGACACCCCAACTGAAACGTGACACTGGTTCCAGGATGTTCAGGCACTCCTGCTGGGATAGATAATCTGCATTTAAATTACAAGATCCAGCCATATGTCTGGCTGGGAAATGAAAAGGTTGAAGTGATAGATACCACCTTGTGCTTCTGCTGCTGGAGTCTTTCATCCTGCTCAATCACTCTCTCGCACCGTGGTCTGCTCCAGGATAAACTCTCTTCCTATTAAATAATATCCGAATGTCTCCAGGGCCCGTTTTCAGAACCGAGCAGTCTCTTTTTTTTCTCAGAAGCTATAGATCAAATCTTAGGTGGGAGCAAGCTCTTGACTAATATTCTCCTCTGGTTATTTCACTTGTAATAACTTATCAATTTAACCCATGCAACTTTTATTTGAGATTTAGGCTGTGACATACGACTGGGATTCATACTGTTCCACTTAGGAAAAGAGAAATCTTCCTCATTTACAAAAAGGGTATACCCTACCTACCCACTTTCTTAGGTGTGTTCATGTGCTTTAAAATAAGAGAGCAATATTTTCCTATAACTCAAGTATTTTTTTTCGCTGGCTGGTATTGGCTAGCCTTTGCCATTATCTTTCAGTGGGGAAAAACATATTTTTGTCGCACCTTCAAGCCAAAACAGCACTTTCTTTGTAGCTGCTGGATGTATTCTGTAATGGCTTAGATTTTACTTCTTTTAGACTGTGAGAAATTACTATTATAATATTTCCAGTAATTTAGTTGCATGTCCTGAACAAAAATAGAATTAATTGGTGAGAAAAATCTCATTTCCAGTATTATGGAGAAGAAAACATTAAACAGCATAAGGAAAAAGATGTCTGAAATAGAGAGCCTTTTCTCACATTTTCAGTGTGTTACTCTTTGTGGATATTTTTTTTTGACTTGTCATTGCACATGGCTTGGGTTTAAGAAACATAGTGTAACACGGGCTTAGTGATTTGATGATGGTACCAGCGAGTGTTAAAGGCACGGTCTGGGTTTAGAAATCTGGTTGGTGTACTCTTTAAATGGGAAATACTCCCAGAATTTATAGTCTTCACCCTTGGAGGCAGCCATGGAGAACACTCTGCGCAGCATCAGCGCGTTGCTGTCCCTGTAAATGTAATTTGATGGGGACATTTTTGAGCTACACCTGTGAGGAGCTGAGCTGAAAGCCAGCGCTTTTTGGAGGGAGAATCTGCTCGTGAGGACTTCAAAGGATGATGCCAATGCAGTGCTTTCCTGAGGAATTTTCTGGAAAAGATGGTTCTGCAGGTGAGCGAAAGAGAGGTCAGATGCAGGCTTGCTGTGGTGTGTTTTCTGCCTGTCCAAACCACTTGCTCTGGTTTGCCCTCCCTGCTTTTGAGCCCCTGCTGTTGGGCTGAGCTCTTGGATAAGCCCTGGCCAAATCGGTGTGGCGTGAGGAGTGTCACCATCATTGTCACCATCACCTCCACCGGAGGGTGGCAAGAGGGGGGGACAGGACATGACTCTCTGTGGCTCCCAGGTTGCTGCCTGTCTTCTGCTGTCTCCAGCCACCAAGGCAGAGCTTTGGGCTCATCTCTCACCCACAGATCTCTGTGCTTTTATCAGACCTTCAGGAAAAAAAGGGAAAAAGACCATTAGTTCAGACCAAGTGTGAACTGATAAAAAGGGATGTCCTTGCGAACTGCTCCCATAATTGTCACTGGCCTCTAGTAAGAGCAAAGAAATACAAGAATTAGCATAATGACTCTGAAGGTACTTATTTTTATATACTTTTTATTGTTGTTTTATTTCAGGGCAGTTGCAATTAAAAGTAAGCACTGGCAGTAATCATATAGTATATGCTTCCTTTTGGTAGCTTTGAAAGATCTTTTTTCCTTAAAAGATCCCGATAGTGACGCTGATAAATCATCTAAATGAGCATGCATGAAAACCTGTAAAGCCTAATTTGGTATAGATATTTTTCCACGCATGGCATATATCCTAAGTGTTTTATAAGAGAGACCAGAGAGTTTTATGACTTGTGGTTTGGTATATAGTATAAATATAATTTTGTACATATGCCATATAAAAATACATTAGGTATCTGTTTAAAGGAAGACAGAATGACAAACCTCTAGAAGCCACAACGTCTACCTGGTTCGTACTATGCATCTTAGCAATTGCCTAATGGATGCACCGATGCCAAAAGAACCCTTTGGTTCTTTCTGAGAAGAACACATACATAAGCTTCCATGAAATATGTCATCCCTTTCACTCATTTACATTAAGGAAATACCAACAAAATGCTGTGTTTAAATAGCTTCAAGTATCTGATATAAATCAACAATAGCCAGGAAATTTAAGAAAGCCAAAGCCTGACACTCCCTTTTCAGCACATTACACCCTGTTTTTGCAAAGCCAGTCAGAAGCCTTGGGTGTCCCACCTCATTTTCAGTTCTTGTTTCACGACAGACCCTATGGGAAAAATACCAGCAATAAGGGAAGCTTCCACCTCAGACCACGCACCACCAGGGTTCAGATGAAATCACAGGAACTCACACGTGCTTTATGTAAAATATCAGTAACTTTTTGGCCTGAGACACCATGACCCAGCAGTTCAGGCCGAGTCCCTGCTCCCTGTGCACCCTGATATGCCCGCCCAGCGCTGGTGCAGATGCAGTGCCCTGCGGAAGGGAGGGACGCTGTATATGTGCCAGGTTCCCCAAGAGCTGTAGGACCTTTTCCATGCTGGCTTTGGTTCAGTGCCTGGGGTGACCCCGGGGCAGCAGCACTGCCTGTATCGCTGCTCCCGAGCCTTTTGTCTCCCAGCAGCCCCCAGAGCTGGCCTATGGTCAGGGTGGTACGGCCACGCAGCCCCCTCTGCACAGTCACACTGCTGGCAGAGGACCCTGGTGCCCAGTTTTCAAGCTTCAGTATATATTTCAGTATATACATATTGGCATATGTAATGCCAATACACAGTCTCAGTCTTTCCTCTGATGCTAGCCAAAAAAAATGAATCAGTCTAAGACCCACAGGCTTTATGTTTTAGATTAAGACAAGTTGACAAGTTTAGTCTGGGGAAGAGGAGGCTGAGGGGAGACCTTATCTCTCTCTACAACTACCTGAAAGGAGGTTGCAGTGAGGGGGGATGTTGGTCTCTTCTCCCAAGTAACAAGTGATAGGACAAGAGGAAATGGCTTCAAGTTGTGCCAGGGGAGATTTAGATTGGATATGAGGAGGGATTTCTTCATGGAAAGGGTTGTCAAACACTGGAATGGGCTGCCCAGGGAAGTGGTAGAGTCACCATCCCTGGAAGTATTTAAAAGAAATGTAGAGGTGGGTGGCACTTAGGGACATGGTTTAGTGGTGAAGTTGGCAGTGTTAATGGTCGGGCTCCATGATCTCAAAGGTCTTTTCCAGCTGAAATGATTCTATGATGAGATGAAGCCTTTTTTACATATTCTTTTTTTCTCCCTTCTCTCCTTTTGCAGTGATACCTGCTTGGCATCGAGCCCTGGCATCTGCTTTGGACCCATGGAAAAGGAAGGAGGCATCTTCCTCCAAGCCTCCTGGGCACCTCTGACCCCAGCAGCTTCATCCTACAGCAGCAGCTGCTTTGGTCCTATCCTTGTCCCAGGGCCCTACCCTTGTCATCCTTGGGGATTCCTCCCAGTACCAGCTCTGCAGCCACGGGAACATAGAATCATAGAATGTATTGGGTTGGAAGGACCTTTAAAGCTCATCCTGTCCAACCTCCCTGCAGTGAGCAGGGACAATGTTACCAGATCAGGTTGCTCAGAGCCCCATCAAGCCTGACCTTGAATATCTCCAGGGATGGGGCCTCCATCACCTTTCTGGGCAACCTGTTCCAGTGGTCTATCACCCTCATATTGAAGAACCTTTTCCTAATATCCAACCTAAATCTACCCTTTTCTAGTTTAAAACCATTACCGTTCATCCTATTGCTACATGCCCTAGTGAACAGCTCTTCCCCAGATTTCTTATAGGTACCAGAGGTGGGTCAGGTCCTGGGGACTCAGCATGAAACAGAGTCTGAATGAAAGCCCAGCTCCTTCATAATTCTAGTTATTACCTTGATTCATAGTGAAACAATTTGGTGAAAAGACAAAAAAAAAGACTTCCCTGTAAGATTTCTTTTTATTGTCAACTTTCACACAGTCAGAGAAAGAAATTCCCTAGGCAATTACAGCTTCTAACATTACAGGCACAAGGTTTGTTTTGAGAAAACAAACACATGTCAGCATTTTTTAAAGTTATTTTTTCAACCTTTAGACATGTTGGCAAGGCATCGATTCAGTGGGTTTTTGTACATGAAGGCATATAGACAGGGAAGCAGAGTACCAGCTGGGAGTGCAATATGCCACTGCTCTGTTAATGATAAAGAGCAACAATGCGAAGGAGCCATAAAGCAGACAAAGCAAAAGGAGGAGAGAGGCATTTGCAGAAGAGGGTGTGTGGCAGCTACCCAATTACTGGAGATTTCCCTGCTACTAATATCTAAAGCTATTAGCATAAAAGCAGCATTGGTTAGGGACATCTGCACAGCTGTGAGTAGCTGAGGGGTTTTGGTTTGTGGTTTTTGTTGTTGTTTTTGTTGGTTTCTTTCCCCAAGTTCTGCTTCCCACAGTGGCAGTGGTGTAAAAATAAACTTAAACTAAAATCAGTTTACAGAGAACTGGATAAGTGCAGTATAATAATGGGTGCGCTCTTGCAGCTTGCACTGTCTATTAAACATATTATAATTATATTATAACTTAATGAAGATAACAGCATTTAAAAAGAAATGTGATCATTTTAACCTTTTATCTTAGAATTCTGCCCTTATTTATGCCAACTAGCCCCTCTGACTTAAATCTGTTTATTACAGTGAGGTGAGTTGCATTTGTAGCAATCAGTGGAAAACATGACATAGTTCTTAAAATAATAATTTAAAAAATAATAGCTGCTTCTGTACATATATTTGAACAGTGTGAAAGATCCAGGATGTGTAGTAATATTATTTTCAGCCAGCCTGGTGAGCTTCCATTGAACAGGAGAAACATGAAACCAAAAACTAGAGTCTGAAGAAAGGAGAGGAAAATTTAATGAATGCATGCTAGAGCCAGAAGCTATCAATTTCATCTCATTTTCCCCCGAAGTGCATCTGTGACGTGCAGAATCAATAGCAGAGGTATTACCCAAACTCGGCCCCTGGCCTTGCAGCTGGACTCTGTCCCTGCACAGCCTCCCACTGTCCCCAGCCAACATTCAGCCAGGCCTCCATGGTTGTGCATACAGATGCGATAACTCAACCAGTGACCTAGATAAGACACGTCTCCTAGCCCAGAGGGCAGGCAATTTTAAGGGGACATTACTGCCTCCCCTCCACACTTCACCCAGGACATCTCCTTGTGGGACAGCCGTGGTTTCAGGGGAAGGCAGAGGCCGTCATCTGGAGGCAGAGGTTCTGCATCAGCAGCTCTGTGAACATGGCAAAGGACTGGAGGGAAGATATGAAGAGAAGATGAATCTGCTCAGCACTCAATGTGTTTATTTTAACTTCTCTGAAGCTTCTGAGAAATCACTGAGCAAAACTCCAGGGTATAAATCAAAGTGAGAGAGGGAAAGAAAAAGGGCAAGCGAAAGAAAGTCATTACTTTGATTGGCAATGAAAGATTACTCAGGATCCATAACTGTGTTTACCTAGCTCAGCTTTAAGTTCACCATTCCAAAATCCTCAGAAGAAACCCATGTTAAAAACAAAAACTAAACCGAAAAAGCCCAAAGTGTTCACAGGAAAATGACTTGTGTAACGACAAGTGGAAATTTGGGGTTTGCCACCTATGCTCACACAGCTGTTTTCTTTATATCAAATGCATATTTTACAGGATT
>NW_010171725.1:0-27402 GCF_000695765.1 Mesitornis unicolor | reverse complement strand
CCCTACTAAGAGTTTACATTACAGGATAAAGGCTAAAATGATGAACATAAATATAGCTATCTGACTTTTTTTCTCTCTCTCTTCAGTTTAGTGTCCTTCAGCTATGCCTTAGTGCAGCCCAATTCGCAGTGTAAGGCCGGAAAGTCAGTACTAGGCACGCAGTTACAATAAGTACTGTTCTCACTTGTTCACTCTAAGCTCCCTACTTCCTTCTTAAAAGTTGTTTTCAAAAGGATCTGTTTGCGTAATTGTGCAGCAGCAAGCCCTGGTAGCCTCAATCCCCAAGAATGTTTTCAATGACCTCTTCCTGCCCAGTTTTTCCATGAGGGAGAGACAGAGAACGGTTGGGAAAGGGGGAGCCAACAGTGTTACCAGAGGGTAAATGAGTGGACAGATGCAGAACAGAGATTAGAGTTTTAGAAAAAAAAGAAATACTTTTTTTTTTCTCCCTGGTGTTATGGTTGCTTTTAAAAAACACCCCCTCATTTTAACATTTCATGTCCCTTTCGTAGGCAGGGGTAGCTTTGCAGCGACAGCGTGAGCCAACGTGGCCATTCACAGGACAGATAAGTAAGTGCCAACAGACGGTGGGAGGGCAGTAGCCAAAGCATCCAAAATGAAATGCCTGCTCACCAATGCCGACACACACCTGTACCATGTGTGTACCAAATCGAGATTTGTTTATTTACAGTATCAGTTTTGATTATGTAGAACTCTTCAAAAAACTGAGGGCAAAATGAGCTTGAGAAATTCACATTGTTAAGAATTAATTATTACCCTCTGACAGACCCCATTTATCACCATGAAAACCAGATACATTAATTAGAGCATTTCTGGCATCGGAGCAAACCTGTTCCCTTCATGTTAGAGTTTTGGGTTAGATTTTTGTTCCCAGAGGGAGCACAGGAATTCTTAAATGCACCTAAGAGCAGTTTAAAGTTTTTCCACTATGATGAGTTTAAAAGCATTTTTTTTTGGGTTCCTGAATTGAGCTCTATAATAACCTCCATAATCAAATAATTATCTTTGCTGCTGACAGACAAAATTAATAATCAGAGTTTCAGTTTTTAACGCTGTCTGTCACCTACTGTGCTGGCACCAAGGACCACGGGGTAGATTATTCAGCAATTTACATTATGTGATGTTGCTTATTGCAGCATATTTCCTGTAGCTTAAAAAACGTGCCACGCTGTGGCAATGCAGAGTAGGCAGCTTTTAAAGTTTGGATTAAACTTAAGTGAAAAAGTCTACCATGACTCATTCAACTCCTGCCATTACCTTATGTATTGTGATAGCAGTGTAATGCAAGGTAGGGATTTAAAAGGACAAGAACATAAATCTTTCTTTGAGACTGATGACATTTTGCTCATTGCCTGTGCATCAGGAGGATGGAGGGAGCTTGCTGTGTTGCAGTTTCCCACCCTCCTCCTAGTTGCAAAATGAAAACTTTACACTCGGATCAAACCCTGTATTGTTCTCCGAGACAAAATTTTCCATCGGATTAAGACCTGCAAAGTTTGGTCCCATAGGGAAGAACTCAGGAGTCCTCAGTAACATCCTGAGGTCCCCTTATCACTTTGTGAGCCACAATCAGCTGCCAAGCCCCTGCCAACACTTTGGTTGCATTTTTCCCTGCATGGGAGAAAAAAATCCAGGCAAATATGATGCCCCAGTGCTCCGTACTGTTAACTATTCCCCCCAAAATGGTCTGCCTCTTTAAATGAAGCACAGGCTGGAACACGCTATCTGCTTCTCAGAAAGCCGAAGGTGGATGCGTGCCAGGGATTTGTGCAGCTTCCTGGCTTTGCTGATAAAGAAGGGCCACCGCGAGGTAAACCTCTGCTCTCTCCCCGGCACATTTCCCCTGTGGCTGCCCAGAAACAAGGGACCTGAGAGAAGAGGAGGAAAACATGGAGATGGCAGCACTGGAGCCATCCTCCTGCACCGGAGGAGGCCTTGGAAGAGTTTGCACATGTCTACATTTAGAAATGTGAGCTCCAAGCCCGGGCATTCGCATCAGCAGCGGGTGGAAAGTATGAGAAAGCACGTCTAACGCTGAAAGTTAATGATAGCGTTTGACCATGTTAACCAGTAAATGACAAGGCAGGGTCACGGGAGTTAATTATTCAAGTAAGTGACTGCTAAAAGAAGTGTTTAAGAAATGCTGGTAGTTTGCACTGACTGCGATTGCAAGTGACTAATCATTTCAAAGTTTAACCTTGACAGCTCTAAGCAGACCTTTCTTGCTCTTTTTCTGGTTTTGTTTTTTTAAATCAATATTGTCTACCTCGCAGGCAGAACATTAAAGGTTTTCACAGCAAAAAAGTATCCTAACTGGCCAGAAAGGTACCTGTGACACAGATATGAGAGCTTCAGGAGAGAAGCGATCTGGTTTAGAGGTATTCAGATTTGGGAGGAGGAGGCTCTCGCCTCAGCCCTCGACCTCCCACCTGATGCGGGGCCACCCTCCTCGCCTCTCAGTACTCGTGTATTTAGGTTGTAACCTCTTTGGGGCAAACTCTACCTTGTTTGTTCAGTGCCAAGCACAATCAGGCCCTGCTCGCCACTGATGTCCCTCGGCACTGCCGTGATATAAACACTAACGGAGAGAGACTGCCCAGACCTGCGTGGCCCCAGCTGAATCCACCGCTTAAAAAATGTCATTATTTTTTTGGTGCCTGGATAATTTAAAAAACTCCCAGGCAAAATACAATTACTGCCCTGCCATAACCGCTAAGCTTCTGCGGGACATAGCTGCATAATTTTAAGAGCCAAGCATTCCACCAGACCTCTTTGTTTCAGCAATCAGATACCAGAGAGGGAGGTAATACTGGCAATGTATTTTTCTTCTTATGTATGCTGGACTGCTTTACAACTTCTAATACTGATATATGAGTCTACAATGCAAAAAAAAAAAAAAGTATAAACTCACATTGTACAACAACAGTACAGCATAAATACAGCACTTCTCACCGCAAGTGTATTTAAATTGGACGTACAGTTGTCACTTGACCTCTCAGGGAAGCACAGCTATCTCCAGACTAGGGCACAGCATCCGTTTAATAAACAATATTTGAGGTTTAGACATGGACAGGAATCATGTTTCCCACTTACAGCTCTGGTAAGGATAAAGCAAGAAATAAAATCACATTTGATGCGTATATCCCCATTAAGATACTGGAACTAAATGGAAGGAAGACTTGGAGAACTTAAATATGAAGAATATAATATAGAGGGTAAAAATTAAATTTGAGCTTGAAGATGAGAAGGCAACTAAGTGAGCAATATTTTTTCTTGACAAAAAAAAAGTCTTTGAGGTTATAGTTTCATTATTTAGAAGCCTGGCTTTACTCTTTTCTGAAAATCAGAACCCACAGTGTTATTTGTGCCCGTTGCTGGGGTGGGTGCTGCACTGGAATACATCCTTTGGGAATGCCTCAAAGGGAAGACGGCAAAATCCTCAGTAGTGTTGCCTATGGGAAAAAAAATTCCTCAAGAGTAATTTATTCTTGATGTGTAGCACAAAATCGTGGAGGTTGTGGGAGCTTCCTATTCTTCCTGCTTATGTTATAGGGGCGCTAGAGAGATTATCTTACTGGGTTCTCAAAGATACACTGAAGTACACTTGCAGGACGGGTCAACATGTAGGCATGGTCTACCGTTCATTAAACAACGCTTTGCAACTGTTGCCCAAAATGGCTCAAGTGCCATAATGGCACAAGTTTAAGTCCTGCAGTCCAGGGTGTCATTGCCCCTGGGACTCCCTGAGCAGCTTTCAAATGTCTGGCATGATCTAGACCTGCGCTTTCCTTCCTGCTACCCCACCCCTATGAGCACAGCTGCCACCTCTGCAAACATGCACAGCTTGGAGACACAGCATTCGAGCTGAACTTGAGGACAGTCTCAGGCAGCAGTCCTTGGCCTCCTAGCAGGGACCATGCAAGCTAAATTTCAGAATAAGCAAGTAAATAGAGTTGTCTGTGTGGATAATCAGAGGACTTGTAAAGCTGGGTTACCACAGAGGCTGCTAGCAACACCGAGTGACAGAAATACGTCCCATTCTACCAGAATACAAGAGAAGATAGGAGAAAATCCAAGACCATGTTTGTGCCAGGTGCTGTTTTGCAGACTGAACTGTACCAATTGGTACATTTTCTGTACCAGTGCAGCAGTTCTAAAAGTCATGGGAAGCTGTCAGTGGCCAGGAGGAATCTCAGCCATGGCTAGAAAGAATGTGCTTAGGGAGCAGGGGTGGTGGGTGTGTGGTGGGAGGCAGGAGGCATAACTGTAAAGAAAACTATTGGTGCAACTCATACCTGAAAATAAATATAAGAGAACATTAAAAAATTTAAAGTTATCACTGCAAACAATGCCGTGGCAAGTCAGTCTACATTAAGGGTAAGCTTGTGAGATAAGTATGTAAATTAAAAGCTGCAGAAAGGAGAGGTTGGGTTTTGAAGTCCCACTGCTCGGGTCAAGGACCATTTACTCTCCTGTGGTCCTTGGGCTGAGGCAGAGGGACGTGGTAAAGACAGTGTGGGTGGTTCCTGGTGTTCACTTTGCTTTGGCCTGGGAAGATAGGAAGCCACAACTGCTCTTTGCTCGTAGACTTTTTGTTGCTCTAAGCATGAATGTCCCTTTTTTCCTCTAACAATCCCATTTTTGTGTCTAGGAAGACAGTCTCTGACCCTTTCCTGCACTAGGAATGGAAGCCAACCGAAGCAGCAGGATGCTGTTCTTCCAAAACTACTTTGTGGAGCTCTCTTTTGAGGCCACATGCTGGCATCATGCAAACCAGATTTCAAGCCACTTTGCTAATTTGCTTCATCAATCTATATCAGTGGTGATAACCACGGCTTATAATATGTTTTTTCACTCTTCCTTGCACCATTCTTGCACTCATTTCCTCGGAATAATTTCAGCTGGTGGTTATAGATCTTCAGCTCAACATTACATGTCCCAAAGCAGGCAGAGGGGACGAAGAGAGGCTCTGCATCATCCTTTCTTGATGCCAGCCTGCTTGTTTTTCCAAGTGAATTTATGGGGAAACTTTCAGCCAGTTTTTAGTTTTTCTTCCTTCTGTAAACCTATTGTTTTAGATAGTATGGCAGTGGTACATACAGTCAGATAAGTGTGTTGGTACTTAGATGTGCCTGAGCTCCCTTTATAGTCACAGGACACGATTCAAGGGCAACAGTCACATATTTAGTGCATTTTCAGGAACTGCAAGGTATCCACAGCTCTGTCCACCTGTTCAGCCTCCAGCTGCCACTGTGGGAGGGTCTTCTGTGGGCCAGTCCTGGATCACATCTGCCACCTCCACATGGGTGTCTTGGATACCATAAGTGATCTCAAACAGCACTAGATCTTTATCTGTGAACAAATAAATTAAGTTCCTATCTCACATCATCTGTCTCTGTCGATATATCCTGGTAAGAAATAGGTGTCTGTTTATCTCACCTATCTGAGAATGGGCTGGTGTGCCCCCTGGGGATTCCTGTCTCTATTCATTGATTTACTAGGAATTTAGGGGAGTAGATGAGGTGAGATGACTTATTTTTAGATGGCTATAGTGAAGTGAAATGAATCCCATCCATACTGGAACATGATTAATGTTGGAACAGTAAGCACCTTGCACTTTGCTCTTAAATATCATAATAATTCTGGTGAGATTTAATGTGTTTTAAAGTGTTCCTGCTTTTATTAAATTGATCCTTGTTAATTATAATCCAATAAATTTCAGAAAAGGCTTTAAAGGGTAATGATTTATGCATCTATGTTCAAAAATCAGAAATATCAAACAGCACATCAGCAAACTCCTACTGAATTCAGAACATGCATTTGAGAAGTGATTTCAAATCCCCATGCAAGTCAAATAGAGGGAGAAGTATGTATAAGACATACTGCTATATTGTGACAAACCGTAAAGAAGCTTTCAGCTATATAGCATCTTGACAGGCTGTTCAAATTCAAGTGTTTAACCTCACTCTTTACCTTGATAATCAGGTTTCTCTCTTTGCTTCACACATATATTATGCCATATTTATCACACAAAAGAAAAAGAAATGGTAATATTTTCTTCACTGAGAGCCAACTTTGTCGTGATGCGCCCCATAGCTCTTCTTGTCTTTTATCATAAGAAAAGCATCCTGTAGTTGCTTGTATAGCAAACAGATCTTTCCTAGCAGTGGTCCTGATATCCGGAATAGGGATTTACGAGGCCAGGAAGAAAATGTAGTCTTGCCCTTCAGGAATAACTGCTAGTGTGTTAATCTGCCAAAAGAAAAAAAAAAAAAAAAAAAAGGGAAAGAAAAAGCCCCCCACAACATAACATTTTATAAAGTCCTGTTTCACTAAAGATATGAGCTTTACTTACTTCCTCTGAGTAGCTGGTGTTCAAGTCAGTGAAATAATCTCACTGATCCATTAATGCTCATAAACCCACATAAAGTACTCAGAAAGTATGTATAGAAGTCAGGGCATATCCCTATCATAAACACCACCTTTTTTGCAGTGTTCATTCCACAAATTTGGTTATGCACTGCTTAGTCACACATCACATGGCAGTCTTTCTGGACAACAAATACCTACAAGACCTAGTGATATTCATCCATTATCATCTGCTTTCCTTAGATTGCCCTATTCTGATCACTATCCAAACAGCTACGGCTGTTATTTAATTTCTCCTGGTATCTAGGAGAGCGTGCACACTGGTTGCAGCAATGCCGGTGACTCCATGCTACCAATAACACTTTCAAGGTACAGAAATGGACTGAGCTGTTTTCTGTTATTGTTGTTTTACTTCATGAGGGAAATACAGGACCCAGGGCTGCTTCCACTGACTAAAATGACAGCAAGAATCAGGAAAAAATAAGCTGATAGACACTATAATGATTTTATTTCCTCTTAGAACCAATTATCTGTTGTACCACTCCTAAGATAAAGGTGCAGCCTATGTATATAATAAAAAGCAGGAAGAAACAGGTGAAATATTTGGCACTAATTACACGCTGAATGTGTCAACTTAGAGAAATCCTGGGCTGAATTTTCAAAACACTTCTCTACACATTGGTTTTGATTGTGTCAGCATTTCTCTAGATCAAATGTCCTCGAATCGCTGTATGTCTGAGTAGATACCAGCCTTTATGGCCAAATTCCATGAAGGTATAATAAGTGTAACATAGGAAAGTGATTTTTTACTTCAGCTGATCACCAATTTACACATGTACCTTATGCTGTATTTATCCTTACAGCAAAAAAAAGTCTTAAAATAGCCATTACTACCAACAGACACTGGATGAATGGACTAGCTTAAAGAAAATCTGAAAATAAATGTGTCTTTTGAAAGCACCTATGCTAGTCAAAGGTCAGGCACATGCTGCTTTTTCCTTGCTTCTTAATAACGAAGCAGTAAGCTTGTTTCACAGTAACAACAATAGCCACTGTACCAAATTCAATCCAGCGCTGTATACACAGCAATACTGACATCTGACGATGCTTGTGACAGATTATTATGGTCTTCCACCATCAAAGTGCAGTAAAAACTCAAGGCTGTAGTAAAAATTAATCTGGCCATGAAACTGGCCTATCGTTATTCTCTCCCACATACAACTTCTGTAACGTTGATGAATGCGAGTCATCAGAAGTAACTTTGTGAGGGTATTAGATATACGTAATGCTTGCTGAGAGAAACACACAAAATATTCAGAAACCAACTACTTGAAGTGGATCTTTTTACACCTCTTGTGTCATTACACATAGTACCATGACTTAGCGATATCTAGTGTTTTGAAAACCTACTACCATCGAGCTGGTAGTAACATTTCACCTTTCACACTGAGACTCCTGATTCAAAGTCTGGTCTGAGTCATGCTGACCAAGAAAACTATTCTAATTTAATTGCTGATTTGAAGTAAATCAGTAGTTGTAGTGAAAACCCTAGGGATGAAAGTCTTCATTACAAAACCAGAGCCATCCCTAGGACTCTTCTGGATCCTCAGAAAAGGCAAAGGAACTGAACAGCCAAGAGAAGAAACTGGGCATTGGCATCAAGCTGGGGAAAAACAAGAGACGCCTTGTGGAGCTGCTGGTGGCAAGGCAGCGTAAGAAGTGTCTCCTATAAAAGGAAGACTTTTCTCTGAGACTTATCAAAGGGAATAATTCTACATTAATTCAACAAAATACTGAGGTCAGAAAAAGCACTGTCTCCTGCTAAAGATAGGAAGATAAATAGGAACATAAAGGGATGTAAACTCTCTCCTTGGGTTTTGCCTCGTTTGCTTAATCACTTTTGTATTCTCAGTTTGCAGAGCATCTGTATAATCCAAACATGGTCATAATTTCATGCACAAACTTTAGTATGCATGGTGCTGCAGAAGTTGAATAAAACTTGTCAATCACAGAACACAGGAAAACCTGTTGGCGGAACAAATTTGCTGCATGCTTTAATTGCAGTCAAAGAGGCCTAGCTTCCCCCAGATTTTCATGGTTTGTTGTTCAACTGGGATTTCTTCCATACATCTGAAATTTGCTCCAGGTTATATGACGTTTTGTGGTCCAGCACAACATGGCATATTATCAATTGATGCTACATAATCCACAATGAAAATATGCCCTTAATGCTCCATGACAAATAGAAAGAATTTGGACATCTTATTTAAGTAGAGGGCAAATGGAATACGGCCCAGCTCTGTAGTTTAAATTTATCCTTTCGTTAAAGTGTAAGTAAAAGGTATCCGAAACTTAGATTATTCGTAAGAGGGAGTCAATGGCTTAAGCTTTTCTGACTTGGCTTGCCCATTTTTTTAACTACTTCCTACCCATACTTACTTCTATAATAAATGTGGATATGCTTTTGTGATAATTAAAATAGGCCTTCTGGAAAACTCATTTAGCATTTGAGTGCAACACTTCTATAGAATTAGAAAAACAGAACAGAAAACTTTGCCCTTGTGAAATCAGTGAAAGCAGCCCTTTTGACTACTCGAGACTGTAGTTGCACCATTTTTTAATTTTGTCATTCCACAGCATGGCAGATGCCATGCCAATGCAAAGAAGGGTACATGGTCTCTACGCCAAACAGCAAGCATTGCCAAAGAGAAAATGTTATATTATATTCTATGAACTACTTTCAAACTCTATGGACACGTGCTTTTAAATAAACTCTGTAGGTTTTTAAAATGGTATCCACAGATTCTCTCACTTTAATTACTTTTAAAAATCTATCATCCCTTTCCAGGGATCTGCTTATTAATATTAACAATATAGTGTTAATACTGCTTGGTTCAGACTTGTTTGTAATACTAAAGTGCAACAGTACCATAGAAGAATAGTTAATTACAATTTTAAATGTATCCAAATATTTTGAAAAAGAAATAAATAGATCTGATTACTGCATATGATCTACTTAATGCACATGTAAGTAGACGTTTAAATACCTTGCATTTGTAACTGGAATTAAGTCTTTGTATTCTACCTGCAGCTGGGCTACAAACTGAGTACATAAATAACAGGTGTTCTAGTTTCAGTGACTTATTTCTCAGCTTCCTCAGGGACAGTCACTAAATATTTCTCATATGCGCTTTGCAACACAGAGTCTCAAATCAAAACCCTGTCACTGTGGGATGCCTCATGTCAAGATAAACCATTCTCTTATTTGAAGATTTTTCTTCTGGATCAGTGGCTGGCTGCTCTGGAACAGCCAGTGTTCATGGCTGATACTAAACAGGCACACAAAAAAATAATCCCATTTTCTTTCACCAAACTTTGACTTTGTTTTCCTGATGCTGCACAGCGCATTTTAATTAAAAGGTTTTAGGGAGCTGAAGTGCGATAGAGCCTGGAAGCCATTCTACATTCTTCTGTGCCTTTCAGTTCCTCCCTTTTTTTCCCTCCTCTCCTTCCCCATGTCCAAGACAGACTGCACTGCATCAGTGCGGTGGCAGATGACCAACAGTGCTGCATCTAGCTGCTTGTAATAAACATTCCCTGAATTATAGGAAATTTTTCTACCTTGGGAACTAAAAGTATGATGCACTTTTTTTTTTTTCCCTGCCTGAATGAGCAAGAGACAAGAACAGAAAATCAACCCCAGGAATCTTGCATGACTCTGCAAAACATTAAAAATAATTGTCACTGGTAAAGCTGAGATTATTTGTACTCATATAAATTCACCTTCACTGACTGAAGCTTTAATTATTGCATTTTGAGGCAGAATTTTTGGTAGAGTAATAAAGTTGAAGACATGTCAAGATTGTAATTAACTGGAAGACATAACATTGACTCAGGACCAAAACCAACTCAAAATTAATGTGAAACATGGATACCTCATTGGCCCAAACAGATAACTGTAAGAGAGTTTTCTTCACTGAGTAGGTATATTCCTTGATATTTTGACCTCTATGCTCTTGATATTAACACAGAACCTTAATGAAAAGGCAAAATATTGCCCCTAAATTTTGTAGAAGGCTGAGTCAGGATCAAGGAGAACTTTTAACAGCTTTGACAATATAGTTTAATAAAACTACTAGTATTTCAACATGGTGACAGGAAAACTCATTCAGCTCTAAATACTGGACAAAGAAATTAATCTGAGGAGGCTTGCAATGAATAAATCAGCTGAACAGGCTCTCCCATGACAATGCACTGCTTACATGTAACCCAGGAATTTTGTACTCAGAAAGTATAGGAAAGTTACATACTGCCATGTTTCATCCTGCTGGAATACTGAGCCCAACTCTGCCTACAGTTTGATATGGATTTTGAAAAATCAAAGATTTTTCAGACAAGGTTCTCAAGGACTATTAAAATGGAACTCATGAGGCATTAAGGACAGTGATGAAAAATTACCTAAGTACCTACCTGGAGAACAGAAATTCAGTTTTAACTGGCTCTCTGATCTCACAAATAAAGGTGTGACATGTGCTGAAAGCTCAGAAGGGCTGTTTTCACTGTTTTCAAAAGGGCAAGGTTTTCTGTTCCACTGGAGCAGCAGAGACACGGTCAGAATTAAAAGTGACAGGATTGAAATTTCATCAGTTTTGGGGTCTTCCAGAAAAGGTTTCCATCCTTTATGACATCTGATGATTTCCGTGCATGAGGTAGCTGGCTACGGTGAGAAAGACCTGGTTCTGCAAAAGGGAAAAGCCTTACGAGCAGGCTATTATCTTGAAACTCAGACACTTCTTACAGAAGCACATTTAGAGCATCCCAGCTGGATGCTGAAATGGATTAATTCATAGGAACTTTTGAAGTTAGGCCACACAAAGAAACCGAAATGAGAGTGAGACCTTGAAACACAAAATGCTCAGATGTATTTGTCACGTTCATCAGGTGTCCAGTGGAGCAACAAGGCTGGCTGAAGGGTTTCTTTGTGTTAGTCAGCAGTGTCAGGTGGAGATGGCAGTCCAGTGACCACCAGGACTATGCAGAGCCTCTGGCCAGGTGTGAGGTCACTCCACAATGCAACAATCTGGGCAGAGGGACACCTCCAGCGTTTCTCAGGGCAGGGCTGGGTGCCTGGGACTGAGCTGAAATGGGGCTCCTGGGCCATGGGCAGGGAGGGCTCAGGAAAGGCTGGTCAAGGCCAATAAGGCCCTTTGGGGCCTTAGCGGCAGCCTCATAAGACTGAGCAATTAACATTTATTTTGGTTGATGCCACATACCTTTTTCAGGAAAGATGTCCTTAGCATGATGGCATTTTCTGGCAAGACTGCTAATCTATATCTCTTACTACCATTTGTGGAAAGGGGTCACCCATCCTTTCACAGTATATATAAAGAGCAATGTTCTCATACAAGCACGGCATTGTCTTCTGAGACCATTATTCCCTGATGCATAGCATCAGCTTATGAAGTGATGGCAGCTCTTGGGTCATGAGATTGTATCAGGCTTTTTATCCTGCTACACTCCTTTCTTTGTGCAGCAGACATCGGGTTTTAGTAGTTTTCAGCATCCTGTCAAGTAAAATGTCAATGGATGACAACCTAAATTTAATCATTGCCCTTCTGTAATTTAATCTAAATACAGATCAGTCTGGTTCTGCAGGTTATTTTAGAGTGCTTTATTATTTTGATACTGTTTTCTAACAACAATTTAGCTTTGAGATAACAAGGATTAGCAGTTACATGACTCCACTCCCCACAAAATTCTTTATCTACTAATTTTTGTGGCTTGCGTTTTGTTCTTTCTACACCAGAAAATAATTTGTTATGCCTAATTGCCCACTTAGTTGCAATATTTTCCAGTAAAGCTATCATAAGGAAATGAAAATGGCAAGCTAGAACAAATATTAGTCTTCTTCAGCCAGCATAAACAAACCTATGCCTACCTTGCTCCAGGGGTCCAACAATTTCTGTGGTGCCAATACATGCGCTTTCATTTGACTTGGCCTGTATTTTTGGCAGATGCAACAAACTTAAAAATACTTCCTTTTCATTTCTCATATTTCCAATACCTAAGTTCCCTTTTTGTAGCTTTTTGTTTTTTACAACATCTTGAAAATATTATTTTAGCTTATTTAGAGAAAACCTCATCCAGTATTGTGAGGATCATCCATAAATCACAGAATCAATCGCAATAACCAGGAATATGCTATTATTATATCATTATTTTGTATTTTTATTTTAGATATAATACAACACTACTATTAGTACTTTCCTTAGTATCTTACCCGTACCAGTAATCCAAATTGCATCTGAGATAAAACAATTTGGTATTTTTTTCTTGATCAGGTCAACAGACACATAGTCTGCCTTTAGACTTTGCTCTGCTGCACTTTTGCCAAACCTCCATGCCAGAGACATATGACTTTTTGAATCAGAGCCAGATACCTGTTCTGGAAACCTCTGCAGTTTGCTCTCTCACACTTAACTCTGTTGTGTCTTATGGATGCAGTAGCAGCTCACAGGATTAAGGATCTGGTAATGTGCAAAAGCATTTCAGAAATCTTAAAAATACTTTTTGGGCCACATTAAACTGTCAGTTGCAGAGCCTTGCTATTGTCAATGTAGCAACTAATGTATTTTTCCCCAGATGTGAATTCAATCTGAAATCATACATGTATAGCTGGGGAAAAAAAAGAAGTATCTGTTCTCCAATGTGTAGAAAGGGTGTTCATGAAGTGCATTTGCAATGGCAAGAAGTGGCTCAGGGTTAGCATCCATCCACACCCCATAAATAACATTCTCTCTAATAAAGACAAAAACCTTCTACACCCAATTACTGAAGCCAAAGAGTCCCTCTCCATTTGTTCTCATCACCATTCTGCATTTGTTAGCCTCTCTGAGGCAGTGATCTCTAGTTCTGACAATACAGTTATGAGGAACATGAGAATAAAAAAGAAAGTACCTTCCGGCTTGTTAAGGCAGGTAGGTGATGGCCTCGGCTGCACTTTCATTTCCCTGTACGTACTGTTAGGTTAGCTTCTTAATAAGGTATGCTATTTCCACCATATGAAATTTACATTTTTATTTCTTTATGCTTTAATCCTGAAGCTCTTACTCTTCAAAGCTGCCAGGAGTAACTTGTCAACTTCCTGTTTTTATCACATCAAGATTTCATCTATGTATACCTTAACAACCTCTAGGCTGTCAGAAAGGTGTATTTTCATGTGAAACATCTGTTAAAAACAACTCAGATGGTGATCTTCAAAAACAATGTTTCCCAATAGGGAGGAAAATGGTCAAAAAGCTACTTTATTTTCCTTTTACATAGAATCATAGAACCACAGAATGGTTTGAGTTGGAAAGGACCTTAAAGCTCATCCAGTCCAACCCCCCTGCCATGGGCAGGGACACCTCCCACCAGACCAGGTTGCCCAAAGCCCTGTCCAACCTGGCCTTGAACATTTCCAGGGAGGGGGCATCCACAAATTCCTTGGGCAACCTGTGCCAGTGTCTCACCACCCTCACAGTGAAGAATTTCTTCCTGTTATCTAGTCTAAATCTGCTCTCTTCCAGTTTAAAACCATTCCCCCTTGTTCTGTCTCTACCTGCCCTTGTAAAAAGTCCCTCCCCAACTTTCCGGTAGGACCTCTTCATGCACATCAAGTGCAGAAAAAATATTTCCAACTCTCCTCCACAGAAATGTGGTGGAAAACGTTCCCACTTTAGTTTTTGGTCCTACACAAAAGTGAAAGATTCCACCCTTTTTTCCACTGCATTTCCTGCTCTGGCCAGGAAGTTGCACCCGGGCTACCCGCTGTTTCACTTGCCTTTTTCCTGCAGAGCAGCAACTCTGACCTGTTCCAAAGCGGTCTCTCTTTCAGGATGAAGGGTTTTCTCCTAGGAATTTGAACACCTGGGCACAGGAGAGAGGCAAAAGGAAGGCAATGGGGTTTTCTCATCTATGTTCAAAAAGTGTGTGGATGTGGAACTGCAGGACGTGGTTTAGTGGGCACAGTAGTGTTAGGTTGACAGTTGGACTTGATGATCTTAGAGGTCTCTTCCAACCTTAATGAAAAAAAAAGAAGAAAAAAAAAGAAAAAAAAGAAAGAAAGAAAAGAAACCCACTGAAATATTCCAAAGTCCTTAGAAGACTTTCTCCAATGCTTTTGTCCCTTTATTTCCAATATAGTCTCTGCATGAGTGTTAAGTCCTAGATCTTAATTATGTGTCACCCATTTAACTGTTCACTCAGCCCCTCAGCTTCTCTTGCCATGTAAAAGAAGAAGAAAAAACCCAACAAAACCTCTACAAGTGCAAGACAGTCACGGTGGGCTTAAGGCTCTGACTGATAAAATCCAGCAAATCTCGCTGCAGTGGTTGGAAAGTTTTCTTGTGGCTCCATTACCATCGCCAGTCGTGGCTGGCACACGACGTGTGCTTGTGTCTCTGCTGTGCTGATGTGGAGGCTGACAGCCAGCCTGAAATCCCCAGTGAAGGTGGGCTGGGATAAGATACAATTCCTGTACTGAAGTAGATTGTGCCTGGGCATACATTTCCTCCTGTCAGTTCTGCTAAAGGGTGATAACCTCTTACAAAGAGACCGTAACAAACGGCTGGGAAGCAGTAACATATTAAAGCACCTGAACTGTTACCTAAGTGAAGCTGAATGAAAGCCCTTAAATCAGTCACAAGTGCTTATACTTTCGTTTTTCGATTTTATTCTTGGTTTAAAAATGTATCACTCATATTCTTCATTTTTATACCGAGCAGTATTTTCCACAGATTTCTACAGTACTTCCATGGTCAGCCTCCTCTACTAACGTTAACTGAAATGAATTAAAAACATTAATTGATTCTGAGCCAGCTCCTGTCAGAAGTTAATTTCTGGCTCTTCCTTCTTCCAGGCACTACTTGTCAATGGAGAAGAGCTACTTAAATCTTTCCTAGTAGTTTTCCACATTCACAGAGCTTTAACTCCATGGGGACTTTCTGCTGGCTGGTCCATTTCTCCCTACAGGAATTTTTTAGTTAATTTTATTGCTGATACCATGCGCGATTCAGTGGTTACTCAGCACCAAATACTTTGCTAGAGTTCTGCTTCATTCAGCATCTGATCTGTAACTCCTCGCACTTGCCACAATCCTCTGTATGGTTCCTATGACAGTGACCCAACTGGATCATGCATAAGAACCTTTTAAAATACAGTTCCCACATTTTTAACTTCATAGCATCTGCATTCATTGCCCAACTTTCTGAAAATGATCATGTTGCAACAGGAAAAATGAAATTAGGATTTGACTTGCCACTTCTATCAGTTACCTTTGACATATTGCAGTTCATGAAGCTTTTTTAAATTATTGTGGGTTTTTTTTCAGAAGGCAGGGACTTAGCTTTTGGAGAGCAAAAGACTTAAGTCCTGTTGACAGTTGCTGTGGCGATCCAAGGGCTCATGAGTTGCTGCACGGTAACAACTGAGATGCTCCTAGACAGGCACTGATATATTACTATTGGTTTCTTGTCAAATATGTTCCCCCAAGTGTAATTATGCACAGAATGTGAATACATTAAACCCATTTCAACCACGACGCGTAGCCTCCTCAGCTCTTGTGAGCAGACATGCAGAAAACACTCCAACATTTTTTCCTCCTCGCTCTTGAAAAGCCCCAGTATCTTTGCTTCCCACCTTTAAAGAAAATCAATGTTTGGCAGCTGTCTTATGTTTTTTCTGTTCCTGATTTCCCTCTGTTTTTGGCATTGCCAACACATCCTGCAATATGCTGCAGTGCCCTTAATAATATTTTGGAACAGCCTTGCTAGGAATGCCAGTTCACAGAGGATTGAATTAGCATGCATCATCTACAGTGTGTTCAGAGTTACGAGTTTTCCGCCTTTCACAGTATTTTATTGCTGATATTTCTTTTCAGATGGCTTATACTCATGCGAGGAATGTCCCAATTTTGTGACATGTTTCACTTTTTTGCTTTGCTCTTATATACTTTGGCTCAAACACTGCTGATGGCATGAAAAATTCTGCATTTCTTGACTGACCAGGCGTATCATTATGGTTATTATTTTAGTTCAGTTTCACGTTCCATTATTAATAAACATATTTGCCATATACAGGTTGGCTACCTCTGTTCTTTGGCTCAGTATCAATCATTTTCAATGGCTGAAACTGGATTCTGACCCTCCAGCTACCCAGATAAAAATAGAATCTGCAATTTGTCACAGGTGTTTGCTGGAATGATTGCAGCAATGGACACAACCCTAAAAACTGCAAGACAACATTAGATGTACATGATACGGTGTGAATTCCCTTTACTACCACCTGGGATCTGTTTCTACAGTACTATGGTTTGTGAACCTGCGTAACCATCTATGCTGACTTCTAGATGCCTTTTGATGTTGTTGCTGCAAATATATCTTCATCTACCCAAACTGGACAGGCTACTCCAGATGCACAAGTGCCAAACAGAGGAGGAGGATCACCTCTCCAGAACTGCCGGCTGCAGTCTTGCTAATGCAGCCCCAGATGCTGTTGGCTTTCCCAGACACAAGGTCACGTTGCTGGCTCATGTTCAACTTCTTGTCCTCCAGGATTGCCAGGTCCTTTTCAGAAAAGCTATTTCCCAGACAGCTGACCCTCTGCCTGCACTGTTGCATGAGTGTGCTCCATCCCAGATGCGAGAATTTGTTGAACTTCATTAAACTCCTGACAGCCCATTTCTCCAGCCTGTCAAAGTCCCTCTGAATAGCAGCCCTGCTCTCCAGCATGTTGACTGGAACATAGGAGTGTGTTGCAAGCGTGTTGCAAGCTGGAACATAGGAGGTTCAATCTGAACATGAGGAAAAACTTTTTTACTGTGAGGGTGACAGAGCACTGGACCAGGCTGCCCAGAAACGTTGTGGAGTCTCCTTCTCTGGAGACATTCAAAACCCGCCTGGACGCGTTCCTGTGTGACCTAGTCTAGGTGATCCTGCTCTGGCAGGGGGGTTGGACTGGATAATCTTTCGAGGTCCCTTCCAACTCCTGAGATTCTGTGATTCTGTGACTGCTGCCTCCAAACCCCCAGCAGTTTGGTGTAATTGGCAAACTTGTTGAGAATGCAGTCTGTCCCACCAGCCAGGTCATCAGTGAAGAAACTAAACACTGCTGGTCCCAATACTGATCTCTGAGGGACGCCATCAGTTACTGGCCATCATACAAGTTATTTGGCTTCAGTGATCACAACCTGTAGAGCCCAATAGTACAGCCAATTTTCCACTTACCTTATCATCCTTTTATCTAGCCCATATCTCACCAGTTTGGTGATAAGACGACTATGGGAGATTGTGTCAAAGGCTTGCTAAAGTCAAGGTATGCAATGCCCACTGCCCTCCCCTTATGCACAACATCATCATAGAAAAGAAATGGTTTGCCCTTGACAAACCCATGCTGGCTGCTCGCAATCACCTTCTTGTCCTTTGTATGTTTAGAAATGGCTTCCGGGAGGATTTGCTCCACAAGTCTCTCTGGGACTGAGGTGAGACTAACCAGTCTGTAGTTAAGTAAATGCTCCTTGCCCATCCTGAGGATGGGTGCAATGTTTGCCTTTTTGGTAGTCCTGAGGAACTTCCCTGCTTTGAAACCACCATGACCTTTCAAAAGTGTTAGCAGCATGGCAATGGCATTAGTCAGCTTCTCCAGCACCCTTGGGTGCATCCCATCTGGTCCCATGTGAATGTCTAAGTGGGTTAAGCGCTCCCTGATTCTATCTGCTCCTGCTGTGGCTACTGCTTCGCACCTGCAGACTGCTAGGAGGCTCAGGGACCTGGGAGGAGAGAGGGCAGGACGATGAAAACTGAGGAAAAAAAATCACATTGAGTACCTGAGCCTTTTCCATGTCCCTTGTCACAACATTCCCTGCCCCACTGAGCAATGACCCCATATTCTCATTAGTCTTCCTTCTGCTACTGGTGTACCTAGAGAGCCTTTCTTGTTGCTCTTTGCCTCCCTTTGTAGTTTCAACTCAAGTTGCACTTTGTTTTTCCTGACTGTATTCCTATACACTTGAGCAGTGTCTGTTTATTCCTCCCAAGTAGTCTGTCCCTGCTTCCACCTTCTGTGTACTTCTTGTGTTTGAGCTCCATGTTCATCCATTCTGGCCTTCTGCCATGCTTGCTCAACTTTCTGAACATTGTGCGCTGCTCCTGTGTTCTGAGGAGGCTGTCCTTGAAGATCAGCCAGCTCTCCTGGGGCCTTTTGCCTTGCAGCGCAGTTTCCTGTGAAAGCCTTTCCTGAACAGACCTAAATCTGCTCTTCTGAAGTCCAAGTCTATAATTCCACTGTTTATCTTGCTCACTTCTCTCAGGATCATAAACCCCACAGGCTCACAGTTGCTGCAGCCAAAGCTGCCTTTGACCTTCAGATCTTCAATCAGTTCTTCCTTGTTTTTTTGAGTAGCCAGTCCAACTCTTCGTTGGTTCACTGATCACACCTGCATTAAGAAAGAGTTGTCAATACAGTCCAGAAATATCACGGATTGTTTGTGCTGTATTGCCCTTCCAGCAGATACTGGAGTGGTCAGAGTCATCTATGATCACCAGGGTCTGTGACTTTAAGGCTTTCTCCAGCTGCCTGAAGAAGGATTCATCTAGCTTCTCTTCTTGATCAAGTTACCTGTAGGGATACCTGCTACAACACTGCCTGTGCAACTCCATCCCCTGATCCTCACTGCTGTGGAGATGCAGGGGTCAGCGGTTCGGGGAGCCAATGTCTGAGCTTTTGTGGTACTGGGGGAAAATGACAAATTATTAGCATCATATCACGTGCCAGAACACTTCATTGAGAAGCTGTCAGCATCATCAGCACTTCACCATTGACTGATGCTGGCAGGCATCAACTGAGATGGAAAACAGAGGCTATAGAGTAAAAGTGAAATGAGCACTGGTGGGACTCAGCTCCAGACTATGACATCTACATTTCAGTGTGCGGTTATGTACTTGGGGCCAGGGTCTAATCTTAAGGCATGAACAAGGGTCTTATCTGCAGCTTGGTCCTCCTCACTTCTTGGTAAGGCAGCTGAAATAACAGCTGTGGAGATGGGCTACCTTTTGTCAGTGAGAAGAGGAAAAGATCTCTACGGCTGGAAGATGGTGACTTAATAAAACGCTCACTGTACAGCAGTAAGTGTCAGAGAATCTCTAAGAAGCAGCTACAGAGAGGCTTGCTGGAAAAAAGTCCCATGAGGGGTGGGAACCTCTGCAAAGAGTAGAGTTTGTACTGAGCTGGGGGCCATCCAAGGCCCCAAGGACAGAGCTGGTTTGATATCACATGCACTGCTATAGCAATGTAACTGGAACCACTGAAGATGATTCAGGAATTTAAGTCTATACATAGATCATTGCAAAGAGATTTAAAATCTAATGGCAAAAAAAGCTTTTATTAGCAATAATGGACATGGATCTAAGCTTCTCTTCTGAAGCTCAGTAATATTTATACCTACAGGTAAAACATTATAATATATGTATTGCTACGTTGTACTGTCTTTTGTTGCAGAAGAAATCGATTTTCATGTTTAAAATTTTATTTTAAAATTATTTACATTCTCTAATAATTTGATTATTAAACTTTCAGGCAATATTTTTTCTTTCAGTTAAGTGGCATAGGCCTAAATACAACACATTTTATTCTCTCTCGGTGGTCAGTCAAGATTTTATGTATCAGATATTAATTTCTCTATATTGTTTTTATCTTTCTGCTCCAAATCTAGGTGTATTTGTTTTTTCTTCTGCCTCAGATATCCCCTTGTTATGTACAGCATGAAAAAGAACTTGGCAAAGCTGGTGTTTCTTCTATCTATCTCTGTGTTTTAGTCTCTACTCCTTCATTGTTTGTAGTTACTTACGTGGGCTCTCTAACTCTTACAGTGCCTGGTCAACCTTCAATTACCAGCCTAGCTCCTTGGCCTTTCCTTCTGCCTGCTGTTTGCTTCAACAAGCAAGCCAGCTGCCTTCTCCTAAGATTATTTCACTAACCCCATGAAACCTACCCTCAGCTTATCAAGGGTGATAAATGCTTCTCACTCTGTCTATATGTTACTATCAAGAACAACTCCTGTAAACCTGCTGGTCTTGTTCTCACCTTCTGGCAGCCTGGCTGAATTCAGACCTTTTCCCATACTTTTCCTTGCTTATTCATGACTTGGATTTTTGAAGCCTTTAAAACAAAGAGTGGTATAAATGTAAAAGGAAGTACATTTTCAAGTATGTTGCTATATCCATTACAATAACAGAAATTATTCTCATGCTTGATTATCACAAAAGCTGTCAAGTTCCTTCTCCACTGGAATCCACTGTAATATTATTTCTGAAATACACTTTTGCAAAATTTCATGATCCACTATACGACAGTTACTACAAGCAACTGTAAAATATGAAGCTCTTTCACAAAAACCCATACTAGTACCAAACGACATCCAATCTACTGTATGTACTGTAAAATAACTGTTTGTGATTGTGGATAATAACAGGGTTTTACTGTGCAGGTGTTTCGTGCTGTCAACAAGAACTCCTGATAAAAACACAACATTAAGATCAGGCTGACATTAGGAATGAGTGTAGATTGTCAAGTACAATCTGGCAGCTAACTTAAATCACAAAAACTAATTGAATCACATTTTTCCTGCCTGTTGTGGGTGTTTATGTAATAGTATGTCCCCTAATCTGCTTAATTTCTTATCTTGGTGTTTCAGGTATTGTCTTGACAAAGAGGGGTGTCAGAGGGCCAACTCCATGTTCATTCAGCCAAATCACCCCCTTCCCTCCCAAAAGTAAAGTAAAGGGACTGGGAAAAGACCATTCTGAGTTCTTGACTGCTACGAAGAGGAGCAATGATACTTTTGCATTTCTGCCTGGAGGATATAAGATGGATGTCTAGGAAGAGCCTGGTTAGCTCTCACAGTTGTAGGTATTGGCTCAAATCTTACCTTGCCATAGTTTATAGAAGCTGCAGCTTTCACTTCAGCTAAATGTCAATTTAGAGGTTTTTTTAAAGAATTGTTTTATATGGTCTGTTTTACTCATGTAGCTGATTATGTAAAAGTGTAAGCTAATGTTCCATAAAAAAACTCAAACAAAACAAAAACCAAAACCAACCAGCTTGACTCCTGATTGGCTCATCTTGTGTCATGAACATATTTTGTGCTTTCTGTAGTATGCCTCTCCAGAAAAACACACAGCCTGGGACTGCTTCTGATACCTCTACTCAAAGCTCTGCATCTCCTTACAGAAGAGCAAACCCCATTTATTTCAATGATGCCACCTCTAGATAGGGATATACTTGATATAAATTAAGCTATCTAAAACCTGTCTCACTGGCATGGTTAATAAATTATTACAGGCTTCCAGTGCATCCTTCTCATAGAATCAAAGACAATACTGTATCATGAAGCTTAGGACTGTATGGGAAAATTTCCAGCATGTCTAACCAACACTTTCAGAACATCTGTAACAAAATGTATGAGGCTATTACAGCAGTTCTTTACTTCAAAGACAGAAAATACATAGTGCACACACTAAGAGATGCAGGTACAGGCAATTAGGTTGGCCAAGTTCTGTTTTCATATATTTCAGCAAAATCCTAATAACTTCACTTGTTTCAGTAGGCTGCCTCTAGTCACGAATATTGTAAAGGAGTGTGTATGCATTAGAGATGCAGATTCATTAGTGTCAGAAAATGACATTAGTGCAGTGTCTGAAAATTACTTCCTCGTTTGTGAAGCTTGCCTTGCCAGGAAGATATTTACTTTAAACAAAACCCAAACTTGGAGCTGAAGATTTCTCATGATCAAATCTGTCAGCTTGAAAGACACCCTCTCTTAGTTTCCTTCCTCCCACTGCATGCCCACTATATGTGAGTCTCACAGATTAGAAAATATTGCTCTGTACCACGGATTCATGGCAAGTTTTTTTTTCATCCAAATTAATCTTTGCAAGCTCCATTACTTTCCTGTCAACTGCCCGGTTACTGTCATAATCAGATTTCTGAAGGTTTAGTTCTATTTAAGAGACACAGAACTGTAATGGGCACTGAATCTCTCTAGCCAGAGCTCTGGAAGAGGAACGTTGTCATGAATATTGAGTGGGCACACGCTGATACGTGCTACAAAATCATGATGATGGAGCTCTCGCTTTGTAGCTGTCTATCCTTGCTGGCTCACAGGGAGCAGTACGGTCACTATCCTTCCTTGTCTCCACTTCTGTCACAATACATCAGTGAACTGCTCCAGAAAGGCTTCTAACAGGGTTTAAAGCAAAATATCCTGTTTGGAGAGTACATAAGCTCAGGAAGAAAAGTTCTGTGTTGAACGCCTAAATAGGTACCTCAAGAAGTTAGCATTGAACAAGCAACTTTACACTTCGCAAATCTTCCTCTTGCTGTCTGGTTCTTCAAATGCAGATTGAATATGAGCCTGAAGACGGTGAGATGTTCAGTTGCCTCTGTGAACAGCCTGACAAAGCTTCTAAGCGAAGTTCTTCTTCTAAGACCTGGGACTTTGATTCTATGAGAAGGGCTGGTTTCCTGACAAAGGGAAGGTGGCGTCAACTGCCCGCAGTCCAAGTGCCCTAAAGATAGGACTTGCAGGACTTGCATTTTAATTTCTCTCCATCAGACAAGATTTTATTCATGAAGTAAAAGCATTCTCTTGAAATGAGGTATGTTAATGATTATTGTATGAATTAAACAAGCAATTGCATCCTAGGAGCTCAGGAAGCTTAACTATCAGTCATGTTAAAGGGTTACACATAAAAATACTGCAGGGTAATCTGAAGTGTTAAGAATGTGCTTGCCATCTCTTTGAAAAAAAAAATAAACAGATTGAGTTCCAAGCGTTTCCAGAGTTGTGAAACACAAGTCTGATAATACTGCTGATTTCCATAATGTATCTCAGATATCTCCAACATACTTGTCACTGTATGTTAAACAGTCAAGGATAAAGCTTCTGAAGAAGACAGACGTAAATTTAGTGTGCCTTGCTTGCACTTTAGCTTCTCTGCTACCAATGTTTCTTCGGATAAAAGGAGAGACATAACCATGTGCTTTCACAGTCTGCTGAAACATCAAAGCACTGGAAAAGTTTCACTTGTTTAAAATCACATTGCAAACAGCCACAGTTAATGTGTGAAAGACATTTACTGTAAATGTAGTGTTTGTAGTGGAAAGATGTTCTTTTGAAAAAATACCACTTCTGACCATGAAAGCAAAAGGCAATATACAGATTGCGAGTTTGCTACAGAAAAAGTGCTAGCTGCAATTGTAAGCATTTTCTTATTCTTTTTACCATCTCTTATCTCACCAGAAGTTACATCAGTGGATATGTTCACCACATCTCCATGAAAGTTCTTTTCAGTCTATCTCCCTGCCTAGATTTATTTCAGATAATTGCAGCATTTTCTAGATACTGTGCTTGGAGATTATTTTGTAAAACTGCTGGCTTTGTCAATCAGCAGAATTTTTTTTGACTTTCACAAATGTCAAACATATTTGAACTCCTACATTTTCTTTAAAATAAAGGTTTTTAAACCATATTAAAAATAATTACTGTCGTCTCACTACTCAGTAACCGATTCAATGTAAAAATAAATTGTGTTTTTCATACTTTGCTTACCATGCACCTGCATCAGCCACAAATAATTTTTTCTAGGTACTGAAGGCAGAGACTATAGGTTCTGCTGCCCATCTCAGTTGAGACATTCACTTCTGTTTGAAAAAGACTCCATGCACAAAGTGTATGCTCGTCCTTTAATCCAAGACTTAGTTACATACTCAAACTGAAGGCAGTATGGTTCTCAAAAAGGGTGACGGATGGAAGGTTTAAAGAGCTCTTTGCCTGATGAGAGAATCTCAGTGGAAGTTTCTGGGCTAAGGGACCACAGTCTCACCAAAGCACAAGGCGGTGCCCTGCTGCTGCTTTAGCCCTGAGGCCAGGCAGCATCACACAGAGGGAGATCTTCAAATGATTAATAAGAAGTGGAGCTTTAGTGCCTAACTGATGTTTATACCTTTTGGGGAAAAAAATCTCCTGCTGTCAGTACTGTCGACAACCTGGCTCAAATTTCTCTTTTCACAATAGCAAAAATGCTGCTAGGTCAACCTGAGGGAATCCTGTCTGGCAGAAATGATGCATAGAAAACTCAGGCAGTCCTCCGTGTGCCAGCAATGATCCAGTTCGACCTATTGACAATCCAGATTAAAGGCTGTAATGTCCTGCTAATGCATTTGTTCTCCACAAAACGTTTTCCTATGCTTTGTTGTTTACAGTGACCGCTGCTTTGCCAGCCAGCAAAGCTGGCGTTGTGCTGCCATGTACCTTCAGAAGCTGTGCCTGCGGAAACTATTCTAAGGATTGATTACTCCCAGGAGAGTTAATTCAGGATCTAATCCCGCCTTGTCCTGCATGCCCTTGGCTCCCAGCTTGGGAGATGCTCTGTGACAGGTAGAACTGGGAGACCTCAAGGCCTGCTCCTGGTCTTGCAAAAATCAACTGTGGTGCTTCAAATGCCTTGTGCAGTGAAAGATCAGTCTCCCTGGGAAAAAAGAAGATACAAATGAGCAAACCTGTGGTATCTTTGCATAAAAGATCGTTCAGTGCCACTGCATAACGTGAAAATTCACCAGAAATTTTCTTCAGGCTTACACACACAATCATTTTACCCAGAGAGTATTATAATGATGGCTAACAGTATGTCTCCAAAATACCATATAAAATAGCAAATGCTGAGATGAATAATGAGTAAAAGCACAGAAATGACAGCCTTTTAGTTCAAACAAAGCATAGAATTAAAATTCTGGTGGGTGAGTTTGGAAACAAAAATCGGCAGCTTCTGACTGATGTAGTCACCTCCCTGGCTCAGTGTCGAAACAGGTCAATAGAGCTTTCTTTTCTCAATAGCTAGAAGTAAATGGAAACTTTGCTGCCTTCCAGCCTAGATCAGTAGGCAAAGAGACATTCTCACTGTCATGTACCTTTTATATTTGTTACATGATACTCGGCGATATTAAATGACAGCTGGCAGGTTTTCAGCAAAGGAAAACACTCTTGTCCCAGGGGCTGGCACCACCCCTTGCATGCTCGCACCTGAAATGCTACAGCCCAGCAATGTAGAACACTGCAGCACCTCAGGGTTCAGCTCAGCCAAGTGTGGTGAGGTCAGTCAGGGGAGCAGGAGCAGGAGCAGGAGCAGGAACAGGAACAGGAGCAGGAGCAGGAGCAGGAGCAGGGAAGGAAGGTGGGGATGGAGATGGCAGCCTGACCATAACCTGAGTGACGAGGGCTCAGTTTCTCATGGCAACAATCTGAAAAGCTTCTTGCGCACAGTTTCATAATTAAGCGTTAAATAAAAGTGCTGTGCTGCAAACAGTGCATCCATCCTCCCTCACAAATGCGGACTTAGTCTTCAGACCTTGTAGTCTATTAAGTAATTCAGTCTGAAAATTTCCTAACACTTAAGCAGAGACTATGAAATTAAGACATGGTCTGGGTCTCAATATTGTTAAACACAGTGATTTCTTTCACCAAGCATTGCTTGTGACCACTGTGTTCCTACTACTTGGAACCACATCTCCATGTTAATATATCGTTAGGACAATTTCTAAATCCACGTAAAAATGAAGACAAACTTGATCAGAGTAATAGATTACCACCACAGGATCTGTGCACAGAAAGGAAAGGTGTAAGTGGAGCAAACGTCAGAAAAAGAAGCGTAACGTCTTTCTTAAACTTGCAGCAGACTTTTTCCCAAACATGAAAAATAATCCTTTCTGAAACAGGCTCTCAGTCACACAACAAATCTGCAATAAAGCAAGGCTACCAGCAAAACTGAGTGTTTTTAAAGGAAAGTCAGAACTCATACCTTAGTAGAGTGAATAAAAAAGTAATGATCTAAAACATCTAAATGTCTATATATTATTCATCATAATGCTTTCATGATTACAATTAGAACAAACAGATTTGCTGTCCTTCCCAACACTGGTGGGAATGTTGATATGTTTACATCAATGTAACAGAGACTTGTATATTTTCCTTACTGCAAACTATTATTTTCAAAACCGTGTAGGAACAGGAAACAGGAAAGCAGACGCCTGAAAAAGGGGCTAACCTCCTAACTGGTTTATAGCAACCTTGAGTTTTATGCATTTGGAGACAATTATATATAAACTACATTAGAGAGGGATTTTAATGTCTTTACGTACAACCATGTGATTTTATGAAAAGTGGATTCCACTGTGTTACAAATGCTACCAAAACTGTTTTGTGCCTGCTCTGGCCAAATGTATTACAGCGCTGGGTGGATTAGTGTAGTAAACGAGGCGTGGTTCAGTGAGAGGTTACTGCAGAGGTTACTCCTGCGATTTGAATTCCTCAGAGTATAGGTGTGCCGATTGTGCCCTATAGCACGGTATCCAATTTCTCAGGTAATTGCTCAGAAATGTTTTTCTGCTTTCCCTTTTTCTTTTGTGTGTATGTGCATGCTTCTATGTGTAGTGGTAATAAAGGGAGGAGGCGGCGGCAGAAAAGAGGGTTGGGCTCAATATGTCTTCCATGACTCTTTTAAGGATTTGAGGCCCAGAGCTAAAATAATGGGAATATTTTTCCTTTTCTTCTTGTGGAAAAGGACTAACATTAATTAAACAAGGCAGCTTTTCCCATTCAGCAAGAGGCATTCACTAGGAGAGTTTTGGCTTCTGGCCACTGGGAAAAAAATAAATAAATCACCAAACCACATCATCTTGCTTCCATAGCTAATACTCTGAGAGGCTTTTTATTTTTTTTTATATTTTTTTAAATCGTCCTCAGCCCCCGTGGGGCGGGCACAGCCCTACAACCCCGGTGACACCTGATGCCGATGGGGGCAGCCCTCTCACCTCGGCCCTTCGTGCCACGACCGGGCCCCTCCGCAGCGCTGAGCCCAGAGCCACCGCGCAGGAGCGCCGTTCTTCCTCCCTGGGCACAGCGGGCTGCCCGCCCGCGGGGCT
>NW_010171724.1:1520-1898 GCF_000695765.1 Mesitornis unicolor | reverse complement strand
CCCCATGTCCCCCTTTCTGTGGTCATGGCCATCCCCTTGCACCGCCCTGAGGTGCACACACATGTCCTTGGCGTGTCCATGTCCCCCTCCATGTCCCCACCTTGTCCCCATGTGACCCCCGTGTCCCCCCCATGCCACACGCATGTCACCCCATGAGGTGACGCCTCCCCCAGTGACACACGTGTCCTTGGCGTGTCCCTGTCCCCACACGTGTCCCCATGTCCTCCCCCTGTTTCCCCCTGTCCCCCTCCATGTCCCCCCATGATGCCACACACGTGTCACCCCCTGAGGTGACACTCTCCTTCCCCCCGGTGACACGTATGTCCTTGCCGTGTCCCCAGCTCCAGCAGCGGCTGCGGGAGGGGCTGTGGAGGGGAA
>NW_010171724.1:0-1498 GCF_000695765.1 Mesitornis unicolor | reverse complement strand
TCCACGCGGGGGACACCGGGCGCCTGCCCCTCCTCCACGCCACCGTCACTGAGACCCTGCGCCTGCGGCCCCCCGCCCCCCTGGCCCTGCCCCACTGCGCCCGCCGTGACACCAGGTGAGCCCAGTACAAACCAGTGCGGACCAGTATGGACTGGTACTGAGGAGCATGGACCAGCATGAACCAGTATAGACCAGTTAGGAACCAGGTTGCAGCACTGTGCACCAATGCATATTGGTGTTTTGCACCAGTGTAGACCAGTATGGAGCAGTTTAGAAGGGGATGGACCAGTAACAACCAGTTTAGATGTCTATGGACCTGTATGGACCAATATCAACCACTATAGACCAGTTAGGGACCAGGTTCAGCACTGTGTACTTATGTGTATCAAGTGTTTTACACCAGTTTAGACCAGTCTGGACCAGTTTAGATGGGTATGAATCAGTACCAACCAGTTTAGATGACTATGGACCAATAGGAACCAGTACGGACCAGTATCAACCACTACAGAGCAGTTAGGGGCCACTGGTGTCAGGTTACAGCACTGTGCACCAGTGCGTACCAGTGTTTTGCACCAATTTAGACCAGTATGGACCAGTTTAGATGGGCATGGACCAGTAACAACCGGTTTAGATGACTATGGACCAGTATAGACCAGTATGAACCACTACAGACCAGTTAGAGACCACTGGGGTTGGGTTGCAGCACTGTGCATCAATGCCTATTGATGGGTTTCCCCAGTTTAGACCAGTATGGACCAGTTTAGATGGGTATGAACCAGTAACAACCGGTTTAGATGACTATGGACCAGTATAGACCAGTATCAACCACTACAAACCAGTTAGAGACCACTGGGGTTGGGTTGCAGCACTGTGCATCAATGCCTATTAATGGGTTTCCCCAGTTTAGACCAGTATGGACCAGTTTAGATGGGTATGAACCAGTAACAACCGGTTTAGATGACTATGGACCAGTATAGACCAGTATCAACCACTACAAACCAGTTAGAGACCACTGGGGTTGGGTTGCAGCACTGTGCATCAATGCCTATTAATGGCTTTCCCCAGTTTAGACCAGTATGGACCAGTTTAGATGGGTATGAACCAGTAACAACCGGTTCAGATGACTATGGACCAGTATGAACCACTACAGACCAGTCAGGGACCCCTGGGGTTGGGCTGCAGATCCAGTAGATCCCAGCAAGTCCCAATAGATCCCAGTAGGCCCCAGCAGGTCCCAGTGGATCCCAGTCCATCCCAGTAACCCTCTGTCCCCTCCCAGTATCGGGGGTATCCCAGTAGCGGCCGGCTCCATCCTGGTCCCAAATCTCCTGGCTGCTCACCAGGACCCTGACATCTGGGACGACCCCGAGGCCTTCCTGCCTGGTATGGCCCCCCAAAACTGGGGTCCCCCCAAACCTGGGGTCCCCCCCAAGCCCCTGGGTCCCCCCAAACCTCTGAGTCCCCCCCAAAACCTGGATCCCCGCCGAACCCCTGGTTC
>NW_010171723.1:0-202 GCF_000695765.1 Mesitornis unicolor | reverse complement strand
CCCTCCCCATGGAGATATTGGGGACCCCTCCCCACAAGGAGATTTTGGGGACCCCCCCATGGAAATATTGGGGACCCCTCCCCCTCTCATGGAGATATCGGGGACCCCCTCCCCATAGAGATATTGGGAACCCCCCCTCCCCATGGAGACGTTGGGGACCCCTCCCCATGGAGATACTGGGGACCCTTCCCCCTCATAGAGA
>NW_010171722.1:0-1310 GCF_000695765.1 Mesitornis unicolor | reverse complement strand
GGGGGGGTTCCAATGGATGGACGGACTCGTGTGGGCGTGACTTATTAAGACCACGCCCACCGCTCCCCGGGCAGTGTCCGCTGGGGGCGGGGCTTGGAGAGGCCACGCCCCCCGATGGGCGGGGGCTCGGGCATTTTCCTCACCGGGGTCCTCCAGTGCCCCTGCCCCGGGCTCCCAGTGCTCCCAGTTTGCTCTCCCAGGGCTCCCAGTTCCCCCAGTTTGCCGCTCCAGGGCTCCCAGTAGTGTGTCCGCAGAGTGCTCCAAGTCCCCTCCCAGTGCTACCAGTCCCCTCATTGTGCCCTCCCAGTGCCAAACCAGTGCTCCCAGACCCCCCACTTTGCCCTCCCAGTGCTCCCAGTTGCCCCCAGACCCCATTTCCAGGACTCCCAGTCCTCCCACTTTGCCCTCCCAGTTGCTTTGCCGCTCCAGGGCTCCCAGTGCTCCCAGTCCCACTTTCCAGGGCTCCCAGTTTCCCCAGTGTGCCCTCCCAGTGCCAAACCAGTGCTCCCAGTCCCCCCAGTGCTCCCAGTTCCTATAGCGTGTCCTCCCAGTCCCCCCAGTATGTCCTCCCAGTGCTCCCAGTCCCCTCCCAGTGCTCCCAGTCTCCCCACTCTGCCCTCCCAGTGCTCCCAGTCCCTGCAGTTTGTCCTCCCAGTGTTCCCAGTCCCTCTTCCCAGTGCTCCCAGTGCTCCCAGTCCCCTCATCGTGCCCTCCCAGTGCCAAACCAGTGCTCCCAGTCCCCCCAGTGTGCCCTCCCAGTACTCCCAGTCCCTGCAGTTCGTCCTCCCAGTGTTCCCAGTCCCCTCCCAGTGCTCCCAGTACCCCCAGTATGTCCTCCCAGTGCTCCCAGTCCCCTCCCAGTGCTACCCCCCCGTCCTCCCAGTCCCCCCTCTCCCAGTATCCCCCCTGCCTCTCCCAGTGCTCCCAGTGCCCTCCCAGTGCTCCCAGTTCCCCCTCTCCCAGTATCCCCACTGCCTCTCCCAGTGCTCCCAGTGCCCTCCCAGTGCTCCCAGTGCCCCTAGCATGCCTTCCCAGTGCTCCCAGTGCCCTCCCAGTGCTCCCAGTTGGGTGTCCCCGCAGGCTCCAGGACGATTACGCCAACTCCCAGCGGCTCAACAGGATCCTGGAGGAGCGGCTGCGGGGGCTGGTGAGGGACCAGGGGAGCTGGGGGGGTCCCAGATGTGGGGTCCTAGGGGGTCCCTGGGGCAGTTTTGTGGGGCCCCGGCTCAGTCTTAGGGTCCTGGGGGCAGTTTTGGGGTCCTGGAGGTGTTTCTGGGGATCCCTGGGGCAGTTTGGGGGTCCCTAGGGCA
>NW_010171721.1:3384-3701 GCF_000695765.1 Mesitornis unicolor | reverse complement strand
TCTACAAATTGGACCTTCCACTCCCTTCAGAAGGCCTCTACAAATTGGACCTTCCACTCCCTTCAGAAGGCCGTCCTCTATGACAAGGACCCACCTGTCTTTCTTACTTGAAGATGTTTTTGTGCGTGGCTTCCTCTGATTGAGCCTTGGCGGTGCCTCCAAGCTAGGCGAGTTGTCTTCTTGCTCTTTGGTCAGTTCCCCTTGCAGAACATCATACCTGGTTTGCAAGGGCACCTGGGAAGGTGGAGCAGTTACTGGGGGGAGGGCACGCCCGCCACGCCTGTCACGCCAGGAAGAGACTCGTTTGCATTCTTGTT
>NW_010171721.1:0-3057 GCF_000695765.1 Mesitornis unicolor | reverse complement strand
TGTGTCGGCCAACCGGCCTCTGCCTTGGTGGGTGCAGGGCTGAGGAGGTCCATGGCACTCTGCCTGGTGGTAACCATTGCTGACCGGCTGTTGTGGCTGAACCTCAGCGCCCTTCCTCCGTGAACTGCCGCGCAAACTGCCACGCCTCGCCCTTTTGACGCGCCTCGCTCTGTTTGCCGGTCCTGTTCGCCGTGCTCCGGGTCGCTTGCGCTCCCTGGGGGCTGCTTTTCTACCTGAGGGGCTTAACCATCACTCTTGTCCCTGCCCACAGGGAGTCAGCACTGACCACAGTCAGGAGCTCACATTTCCCTCTTTGGGTGGGGGGGCTGGGGCACCCTCTCTCTCCCTCCGCTTTTTTGCCTTCACGCTTGGTTTTTTTCCCTGCAGTTTAGCCGCTTTTGTCACTTCAGCAAGGTCCCCCGGCATGGTCCTCCACTCTGGAGGCCTTCACCTTAGTGACATAAACCATAATAACCCATAAACGATAGGTTATCATAAACGAGAACCCATAGATACCCCATAATAACCTGATAATAACCTGTAGATACCCCATAGTAACCCATAATAACTCGTACATAACCTATAATAAACTGTAAGAATGGGGTATTATGGGTTAAGGGTTAACAACCTGAAAGGGAAGCACAGATGGTGTCTGTAGGACCCTGGGGGGTCCGAGATCAGTACTGTTCTCTCCCCTTTCTGGCCACAGTCTAAAAAAGAACTGAGGAGGCTCAAGGTTTTTGCAGGCTTTCCTGGCTTCTGGGGCGGTTTTCCTGTCGCATCTCGGGGTGGCTGGGACTACCTCCACGTGCTCAGCAGCATCCACCACCATCCGCTCCCTGGCACCACTGCAGTCCCTGGTGACGAGTCACAGCAGCCACGAGGCACTGCTCGGACGCTTCCACTCGGGACTACTGGGATCGGGTTTTGTATATACTTAAATATCCTTTGTCCCTTATTAATTCCCTTTTCCTTTCCCCTGTTGTTTTCATTAAACTTGTTATAGTCTTAACTTCCAACCTTGTGTGAAGCATCTTTTCTCTATTCCCTTTTTTATAATCCTCCCCTGGGAGGGTGGGGGACAAGAGAGAGAAAATCCTGCTCCCTGGGCTTGCCCTGAGCATTAAATGAAGACACCCCATAGATTACCAATAATAACCCATAGATACCCCATAATAACCTGATAATAACCCATAGATACCCCATAATAACCCACAGACCCAAAAAGACCCATATATAAACTATAGAGGCCCATAGATACCAAATAATAAGCCATAACCCATAGATACACCATAATAAGCCATAGATACCCATAGATACCCCATAATAACACATAGATACCCCATAATAACACATAGATACCCCATAATAACCCATAACCCACAGTTACTAATTAATAACAATGCATAGATACCCCATATAAAACCCATAGATAATGTATAATAAACCATAATATCTCATAGATACCCCATAATATCTAATAGATAATCCATAATTCATAGATAACGTAGAATAACACATAATAACCTGTAATAATCCATATTATCACATAGATAAACCATAATAACATGTAATAAACCATATTAACCTATAAGTAACCAATAACTCATAATAACCTATAATAACCCATAACCTATAGATAACCCATAAAAAGCCATAGAAACCTCATAATAACCTATAATAATCCATAGATTCCCCTTAATAAGCTTCATATAACCTATAATAACCCGTAATAACTTATTGATTACCTATAAGAACACATAATATCTAACAGATGCACCGATAATAACCCATAAAAACCAGATACACCATTAATAACCCATAATATCCCACAGATAACCCATAATAACCTATAATAACATAGATACTCCATAATATCTAATAGATAACATATAATATTCCTTACATAGCCCATAATAACTTATAATAACCAATAGATACCCAATAACACACAGATACCCCATAATATCCATTACAACCCATAGACAGCACATAATAGGTAAAAACCTATAGATGCTCCATAATAACCCATAACCCATAGAAATTCATAGATACACCATAATAACCCATAGATAATCAATAGTAACCCATAGATAATCAATAGTAACCCATAGATAACCCATAATAATCAAAGGAGACCCATAGATACCCCTTATTAATTCATAGATACCACATAATAATGCATAATAAGAGGTAGTTAACCTATAATACTCAACAATAAACCATAGACACCAGATAATAACACATAGATAACCCATAATAACACATGATAACCCTTAGATACTCCATAATATCCCATAGAGACCAATAGATACTCCATAATAAACCTGAATAACCCATTGATACCCTACAATAATGCATAGATAACCCATAATAAAGTGCACCCTCAGCAAGTTTGCAGATGACACCAAGCTGGGTGATGCAGTCGACATGCTGGAAGGAAGAGATGCCATCCAGAGGGACCTGGACAAGCTGGAGAAGTGGCCCCATGCCAACCTCATGAAGTTCAACAAGGCCAAGGGCAAGATCCTGCACCTGGGTAGGGACAATCCCAAGCACAAATAGAGGCTGGGTGGAGAAGGACTTGGGGGTGTCGGTCAACGAAAAACTCAACATGAGCCGGCAACGTGCACTTGCATCCCAGAAGGCCAACCGCATCCTGGGCTGCATCAAAAGAAGGGTGGCCAGCAGGTTGAGGGAGGTGATTCTGCCCCTCTACTCTGCTATCGTGAGACCCCACCTGGAGTACTGCATCCAATTCTGGGGCCCCCAACATAAGAAGGATATCAAGCTGTTGGAACGGGTCCAGAGGAGGGCCACGAAGATGATCAGAGGGCTGGAGCACCTCCCCTATGAGGACCAGCTGAGAGAGTTGGGGCTGTTCAGCTTGGAGAAGAGAAGGCTCCAAGATTCCTGATTTGTGTATTGTCTGTTTGAAAGGTCCTTCATCAGGCTTTGCCTCAGGGAAGCACTTTCAACATAAGGATTGTCCACGGGAGCGAATATGTGAACACAGTGTAACACTTGTGTGATAAATGATTTAGCCTCAAACAGTGA
>NW_010171720.1:2615-2869 GCF_000695765.1 Mesitornis unicolor | reverse complement strand
CCCAAACCTCACTCTCCATCCCCAACCAGGCTGACAGCCCTCAGTACCCGCCTGCCCAAGGGACGGGATGTTCATGGGGCACCCCGGGCTCTCCTCGGGTACCCAGAGCCTTGAACCCCCTTATCCCACCTCACCAGGCCAGACTCTGCTCCCTCATCCCATCCCCATCCCCAATCCCCGCTCACCCTCGCCTGCGGAGGTACCACCAGGCGCCGTCCAGCCGCCCCCCGCTGCAGCCCCGCTGGTTGCGGGGG
>NW_010171720.1:2033-2574 GCF_000695765.1 Mesitornis unicolor | reverse complement strand
CATGTAGTGGATGGAGATGCGATCCGAGGCGACAGCTGGGAACAAGCAGGGGGTCAGGAAGTGGTGGGTCCTGCCCTGCTCCCCAGCCCCTGTCCCCACCAGCCTCCCCATCCCATCCCATCTCACCAGCTGTGGAGAAGGCCCAGGAACCAGCACAGTTGCCCTGGTCCAGTGGCTCGTGGATCATCCCTGGCCACTTCGCGGCTGCGTCAAAGTGGCGGGGCAGCACCTCGTTGGAGTCCATGTTCATCTGCGGAGGCAGAGCCCAGGCATGAGGGGTGCACAGAAACCTCCCCCAGTCCCCTCCAGCACCTCCTGGGGCATCCTTAGAGCCAGGGTCCCCACCCAGCGTTAGCATCCCCCAGCCCCACTGCAGAAGTGATGGAGGAGGACCCCTCAGGATGGGGACACCCATGGCTGAGCATGACCAGGATTTGGGTGCCCCCTTGTCCTAGAGGAGCTGGATCCCTCAACCTTCCCTAAATTTGGGCTCCTCAGCCCCAGCAGCACCAAGCACCCAGTTCTGGATGGCAGCAAAGGT
>NW_010171720.1:423-1980 GCF_000695765.1 Mesitornis unicolor | reverse complement strand
CCTCTTGTTGGCCGCTGGCCTGGCCACTGACTCACGCCCAGCCTTTCCGCTCCAGGGCTGCACATCTTGGCCTTCCTGGGGAGGACGCGGCTGGGACGCCCGGTTTATCCCAGTGCAGGAAGCGCCTCTAAAATTAAACCTTGCCTGGAGTCAAGGCCGTGGCGCTGGGTGTGCACCACGCAGGCCGCTCGCTCTTTGCCAGCACCCATGGGACCCCCGACCGCTGCCCATCCCAAACGGGGGCCAGTTTTGGGTGCACCCCGCTCGCAAAGTGCTGGTGCAGGCAGCTCTGCCGACTCAGCAGCTGCGGGGCCGGCTTTCCGATGGGAAAACGGCACGGAGGAGCGGGGGAAAAAACAACACTGGCAGCCCGGGGATTGTCAGGGGGAATTTGCTGAGCTGCTGTCTCCAAACACAAGGGCTGCCCGCAGCACCCACCCGGCACAGCCCCTTCCCTACCTCCCCCCAGGATGCAGAGCCCCTTCCTGGGGATGGGGACACTGCGGGAACATCACCAGCTGAGGGGATGGCAAAGCACTGGGCCAACCCTTGGTGTGCCTCAGTTTCCCCTTGCATCCGAGGGGCTGGGGGTGACTCACGTGCATCTCGTTCATGTTCATGACAGTGGGAGAGGGGCGGAAGGTGCCCAGGCGGTGCCGGATCCCATCCTCCAGTGTCATGCCCCAAAACTGGCTGTAGTTTGCAGCTCTCCAGCTGTGTGGGAAGAGGGGGTGTGGGTCAGGGGCACCCCAAAAAGCACCAAGGGGCAAAGGATTCCTTCCCCGCCCTCCCAGTGCCCAGTTCTTACCCATAGTTACCCCTGTTGACGGCATCGATCAGGTCTCCATCCATCAGACACGCGTGGTCCTCACACTGCCACTGCCCACTGGGGCCACAGGTGCTGTGTTGGGGACAGCATTGGAGGGAACAGTCAGGGAGGAGGGACAGTGTCCCTGGGGGGACTGCAGGGTCCTCCCCCAAGCTGGGGACACACTGCCATGGTGGGCAGCCATGGGGCTGCTGCTGCTGCACTGGGGGCTGGGGTCCCATAGGGGTCTGGGGTCCCACAGGGGCTCAACACCTCAGAATAGGTTGAAGTGGGGCCAGAAGCCATCTCCATGGCCCTGGGGACTTCCCCCCCCAGTCCCTGCAGGCACCCAGAGGGCAGACAGAGCATGGGACAGAAAAATCAGCTGAAAAGCTGCCAGGCCTGCAGACACCAGAGCAGGGCTTGGACGCCAGCCCAGGGAGGGGATTCGGGGCTGGCTGTGCCCCCATCAACCCGACCCCGGGTTAACCAGGACCCCTGGGGCACCCATGGGGCAGGGAGCGATTGTGGGTGGTTGGGGGGGGGTGTTCGGTGTCCGGGTTCCCCCAGGGGATCCCTGGGCTGTGTGTCCCCCCCCACACGGCGAGCAATGCTTGGCACGCGCCCTCCTGCCCGTTCCCGGCACGCTCTGCCCTTTTAAGGAGCCGCGCGAGGCCGGATTCGTGTCCCGCCAAACCGGCCCCAGATCCCGATAGTGGCACCTGCACCCCTGCGTCTCACCCCGTCCC
>NW_010171720.1:0-284 GCF_000695765.1 Mesitornis unicolor | reverse complement strand
AGGGGAAGAGGTCTGGGGTGAAGCACTGCAGGAATTGCAGTTTTCCAGGCGCCAAGTGCGGGGGAAGAGAGTTTTGGCAGGAAAAAACCCGTTCCCTGAGGGACAGCGCTGGTGGGGAAGGGATGTTTTCCCAGCAGCAGGGACCAGTCACCCCAGTGCACGACTTAAGGACCACCACCTTCCCTTGGGGATGACCAGAGAGAAACATAGAGCAGCATCGGGGCTTTGGGGGGAGGTCGAGCCGGCTTCCCCCCCAACCGCAGCCCACGCGTGGGCACACACGT
>NW_010171719.1:0-808 GCF_000695765.1 Mesitornis unicolor | reverse complement strand
CCCAATGTCCCCCCATGTCCCCATATCCCCAGTTTTGGGGGTCCCATGGCCCCTATCCCTGTCCTGGGGGTCCCTTGTCACCTGTCTCCACAAACAAGGAGGGTCCCATGTTCCCACATCCTAAATTTTGGGGGGTCCCATGTCCCTCCATGTCCCCAGCTCAGGGGTCCCATGTCTCCATGTCTCCATGTCCCCACCTTGGGGGTGTCCCTTGTCCCCTGCTGCCCCCACTTGGGAGGGTCTCACGTCCCCCTGTGTCCCCACGTAACCCCATGGCCCCTGTGACATCTCCCATATCCCCATGATGTCCCCATGGTGTCCCCATGTCCCCCTGACCCCATGTCCTATATCCCCTTGTCCTGACGTCCCCATGTGTCCCCATGTCCTCATGCTGTCCCCATATCCCCATGTGTCCCCATGTCCCCATGTCCCCATGCTGTCCCTATATCCCCATATCCCCATGTGTCCCTATGTCCCCATGTGTCCCCATATCCCCATACTGTCCCCATGTCCCCCCATGTCCCCCCATATCCCCATATCCCCATGTGTCTCCATGTCCCTGTGATGCCCCCATGTCCCCATACCCCCATGCTGTCCCCATGTCCCTGTGATGTCCCCATGTGTCCCCATGTCCCTGTGATGTCCCCATATCCCCATGCTGTCCTCATGTCCCCATGTGTCCCCATGTCCCCATGTGTCCCCATCCCCCCCATACTGTCCCCATGTCCCCATGTCCCTTTGATGTCCCCATGTCCCCATGTCCCCACGTCCCTGTGATGTCCCCGTGTCCCTGTGATGCCCCCATGTC
>NW_010171718.1:21153-24949 GCF_000695765.1 Mesitornis unicolor | reverse complement strand
GGGTGATATGCAGGCTTGTCTGTAATTGTGTCACTTTTATTTTTCCCCCTTGATTAGTTAAAACCCCAAAAAGGCACTACGCTTTAACGCCCCCCAAGTGCACCGCCAGCTATGATTTGTGTGACTACAGTGCTTTCACCCTCTTACTTCCCTCAAATAACTCATCCTGCTTGTGGGATTTTCTTCTTCTTTTTTTTCATTTTTAAACCCCAAAAAACCCTAGTTATCTCAACTCCCAAAACTCTTAAACACTCCCCTTTGCAGAGAAAAAAAAATCCCCTCTAAGTGCTATAGACACACCACGCAACCGTACTTACGGTCTGTATTGGATCGAGTTGACCCCTTCTAACTGCATTGAGTGTGTTTTTGTTGCAGCCGCTTTTTATTTTAGGAAAAAAAATCTAATGTCTTCAACAGATTTATTGTGTTTGGAAAAAGAGAGCACCAGATACCATGAACCCTTCTTTCTTTCTAGAAACAAAATTAAAACAAAAAAAAATAAGGAGGGGGAGGGAAAACCATCCCCTCTGCCTGTCCCCCCGCACGGAGGCTGGGCTGGCCCCCACCAAGCGGGGACGCGGGCACGGCCCCGCGGAGGCGGCCGGGGCGGGGGAGTGAGATCCCGCTCCGCCACCGTACCTGAGAGGGACTTTTCTTTGTTCACGATGCCCTTTTCCTGCCGGCCAATCAGAACCCAGCTTTTATGAAACCGGGCTCTCTGATTGGCCGGCGGCTCCTCCTGCCTGCCGGCGAGGGTGAGAGACAGAGACGCGCACTCACACAGACACACACAGCACACGCACGTTAGACACGCACACGCACTAGACACACACATCCACATCGCTCCGCAGCCTCTAGCCCGAGTGCTACAGTCGGCAGCCCCCTGCTGCAGCCAGTTACAAATCATGTTTCCCATTTCAATTATCCTGTATAACATTTAGGGCTTAGGAGGAAAAAAACAAAAGGAAAAAAAAAAGGAAGAAGGAGGAGGGGAAAAAAAACAGAACACCAAGGTGGAGAGGAGCTCTGCCAAGACTTACACACTGGCAGGAAGACTCCCTCATTTCTTTTTAATTTATTTTCAGGGCAGTTTTCGAAGCGATGATGAATGATTTTTCTTTGCCGGTTTCAAAGAGGCAATTTAGAATCTCATAATTTTTAAATGCCCCCTCATTCAAAATTATAACAGCTTGAAGTCAGCGAGAGAGGGTTGGTAGTACACATGTGCGATTATTTTCGTGCTTAGTGGAGGAGAAAAGCAAATAGTGTCTGGAGGAAGGGGCTGAAGGGAGGTTCAGAGCAGGGCAGAACCCCCACTTCTGCTTGGGGATACACTGAGGCGCTGCTGCGCTTTCGAACTAGCTGTCTTTCTTGCATTCGCTCTCTTCTCCTCCTCACGTATGTTATTCTATGTTCATTTTTACAATATGGCTTAAGTTAGACAGGTCGGGTTTTACTCTTTTTTTTTCCTTTCTTCTTTTTTCGGAAGGAGGGGGAGCACAAAATAACCCGTTTTTTTCCAGGCTGCTGATTTACTGCTGCACGCACTGAACTATGAATGCCAGCGACCGTATAACTACCACGTGAACATCCTTCACGGGAATTAGTAACACAAATCTTCCCTATCGGGCTTTGTGTAGCTCGAAAATATCCCCCTTAATCATTCCTTTTGTTTAGGTTGGGAGCCATTATGCTACACCACTGCGTTAAATTGCGTTTAACCCTTCGCAGACGGCGGAGGTGGGTGGAGGCGGGGGCCGCCCGCGGCACGGGGGAGTGCCCCTCGCCAGGCATCGCACCCTGTCCTTTCTCATGGCCTTCAGCACGGTTTACCACGCCCCTCGCCTATTTTTTTTTTCCGTTTTTCCCTTGATCTCGCTGGGAATTATCTCCCTGTGAAAATCGATAGGGGATATTTTTCGGCATTTGCGATGTCCTGCGCGCCCGTGACGGGGTGACAAAATACCGCTTTGGACCTCATCCAGCTGAGCAAATTACGGGCGCTCGCGTCCTCGCGCTACATGCTTCCCATCAAAGGAGTGATTAGTGGAGAGTGAGTGGAGGAGTACCCTCCCCCTCAAAAAAAAATCCCAAACAAACCAACCAAAAAAACCCCTTCTTGTTGAGGCCGCATCGGGGATAGTGACGCCAGGTGGGTGGTGAAAAGCCGCCGGTGATGTGGCACCCGGCCGTGCCTCGGCCACCAGGCCGCCGTGACCAGGGCTCTCGTTTCTCCTGATGCAAAAACACTTCCCCCGTCAGGAGCTGATCATGAAGAGTTTGCTGGCAGGGATAAGTTCATTGCCAAGGAAGCCCTTGATCACATTAAATTTTGAAGTGCTTACAAAGGAGAGAAAGAAAAAAAAATCAAAATCAGAAAGGCATGGCGTGTGTGCACTGCAAACAAGAAATGCTGCGGAGCGGACGCGTCCCTTCCCCCCCTCCCTGGTGCCCTCACAGCGCTAGCCTGATGGCAAGGAGCCATGCAAGGGGCCGCGGCTCTGCGGCAGAGGGGGACACTGCTAGCGGCGCCGGATGCCGCCATTCGTGGCAGAAGGAGCACTCATTGGTTACGGTACCAGGTAACCAAAATGTTACACGGTACTGAAAATCACACGTTTCCCCGGGGGCTACTTTGGGATGATTTCACTCAGTAGTTAGCGAGAATTTTAACATCAGCAACACCAAGCTTTTTTTTTTTTTTAAGTCTACTTAGTTGCAGATCATTGTTCCTGTTTCTTTACAGTATGTATTTTTCAGATTTAGGTAATGGCCCTGATTTTTCAATATCGACCTCTTTTTAGACACGTTTCACTTTCGGCTGCTTCTCGTCTGCAAAATTACAGTCATTTTCACATTATTATACGGTAAGAAGGAGACAGTTTGTATTTAGCGCTGAGGGGGGGAAGGGATATTATGGGAAGTGATCTGCTACGGTCAGCACATAATTTCAGCCCAGAGAAAATTGCTTCTGAATAGATAGTCCTTTAACTAGCCAAGGAACAGTCACTGGGAGAGATTGCAAAAATGCCTCTGCTTTATCTGCCTTATAACATCCTCAATTTCTGAAAGCAACGGTTCGTGGAAGAGCCGTTTCTCCAACCACAGCTGCCAATTGATGGGTAAAATATCCTCACCAACCTCCTTAGATCACAAAATTCAGAGGGGGAGCATTCCCTCTAGCCCCTCTCCCTCCCAGCTTTTGTGTATGACTACGCGGGGAAGGAGCCTGCCCGGCGTACTGCATGATTACTGAAGCAAGGATTTATTTATTTGTTTATGTGGCAGAAATTACAGCGGGACCACTCACAGGCCCGTGGGTGCATCTGCAGCAGTCTATTCCCGTGAGTGGCTGCGGAAAGACCACTTGACACTCATTGTCTGCCCAGGTTGGAAATGTCCCTATTTCAAACAGAGGCCATTGCCGGCTGTGTGATTTAGTGGCCTTTTTCGCCTTAATTTCTGCCTGCTCGCCAAATTAAATTACAACTTTATACTCCTGTACGTTTTATAAGACAGACGGAAGGCCAATAAATTAGTGATATTTGTCTAAAATAGGAAATCGGGTTTTAATTAATGCAGCTGCAGGCCGCTAATAATACCAAAGAGATCCCCAGGCACCCTCCTGGACCCCTTTTTAATTTTTTTAATCTTGCCAGACACACCATATACACTAAGACATCATATATGCTAAGAAAAACTAGACGGCAAACGCCTTTTTTAGCCGAAGGAATGTGAGACTCTTATCTTACACTCCTGGACAGTTTAAAACGGCGTTTGTTATGAGGAAACGCTC
>NW_010171718.1:20873-21098 GCF_000695765.1 Mesitornis unicolor | reverse complement strand
GCCAGCGTCAGAGTGGCAGCCAGCGCTGTGCCCTCCGCGCTACTTTGCGCTGCTCCCCTCCCCCGCACCCCTGCTCCGCTCTGCGCCGCTCCCCCGGCCGCCGCCGCCGCCCGGGGCTCGGAGCGGACAGCGGCCAATCAGCCCTTCAGAAATCGCTTTCCCGCCCTCTGATTGGCTGAGGCTGAAGTGCGGCAGGGGCCCCGCCCACCGCCCCCCCCCGGGCCG
>NW_010171718.1:4007-20665 GCF_000695765.1 Mesitornis unicolor | reverse complement strand
AAATTTATTAATGTCTGAAAATGTCACGTAGTCCTACTGTCATTTGTAGCTGAGCCTTAACTACCTTCTCGCAGCAGATCTCTTCCAAATGCATCCTTTGTTCCTGTGTTTCATGTTGCAGGAGCAGAGGTACGTGTATGTGCAGACGATCTCAGTATTACACACAGCATGTCTGCAGAGGTTAAACCATCCTTTTTTCTTCAACTTTGCACTAAAGAGAGGGCAAAAAAATCTGTTTCTCCTGAGGACTTATTTGCTAGATTTATTAGTTAAACAATGAGTGTCTGTTGTGGTTTAGGCAGTTGTTCTGTCACCAGGTGACTCCTGTCCAACTGGGGAGGGAAATCGGGAAAAAGAAAGGAGATCTATGGGTTGAAATAGAAACAGATTAAAATAATAATTAGAAAGGCCGGTATTAATAACAGTGTTAATATAAAGCACACAGAGTTATACTCACCCAATGTAGTGAGAGAGCAGGCCTCAGGGGTAGGACAGCAGACCAGACCCTGTTGAGATCTCCATTAAAGAAGGAGGGCCATCCTCAGCAAGCTCCTCAGGTTACAGTGAGTGTAACTTTTATGATATGGAATAATTTTGGTTGGTCAGCTGGAGGTTAACTACCCTGGGTTCCTACTTTCCCCAGCTTCTACACCTGTTTAGCTCAAAATTGCTAAAGACCTTGATCATCACACACCAGTGCTGGGCCAAACAAGCATCTTACAACTTCGTTCCCATTAAACAGTATTGTAGTGCTTTCAGAACTGCAACCTTCCTGGATGAAAAACTGATTCTATGTTTCTACCTCAGTGATACTGGGACAGGAGCATTTCTCTAAAGTACCACATTTTGCACATAAAGGATTCATCGCAGCAGAGTTGAAAACAGTACATTGGAAATTATAATATTGAATTGAACATTCTGAATTAGCATCTTATTACAACCCTCAGAATTTATCAGCCTATCCTGCAGTCTTATGAACAAACTTCTGATTGATGTGTGCAAAATACTGGCTCTGCAGATTAGTTGTGGATAGTTTATTACAGCATTGCAGACTGCCAGTGATCCATAGACGTGAGTGTGGGAACTGGTGACCCAACCGTACAGAGCAGTCATTATACACTTGGCAGAAAGATACACATTAGATACTACTTTCTCCTTTGAAAAAGGCAATACTAACAATGTTTTCTTCTTCTTTAGGGCAGTCCATAGACTCTTTTACATTTATATGCATATTCACGAAGAGTCTCAGTTTGATATCTAATCTAAAAGTCAGTGACTCTGATATTTCAGCACTCAAGTACAGGTTATATATGGAAACAAAGTACCCCTGTGGTGTTAATAGAAGAGCAACAAAAATGGCCTGGCGACTGGTAACTAGAGGGAATGATTTATGAAAGACTCTGTGTGTGTGTGTGTGTGTGTGTGTGTGTATTTATTTATTTCAGGGTAGGGAGAGAGTGTAAAAGGTAGACTGGATAGAGACTATCTTTCTGAGAGCACAGAGGATTTAAGAAAAAGAAAAAAGAAAAACACCAGTTGAAGATTAAAATAAAATCCTAACAGAGAAATGTGCTAATAAGTGAAATAATGTCCCAAAGGAAGTACTTAAGTCCCATTGCATAGGACTTGAAAATTAAGCTGGAAAAAGCACTAAAATTAAATACTATGAGAAATGACTTCATTTTGGCATTAGAATGGACTGAATGACCTAATAAGTCTTTCCCATTTTGTAACTTAACAGTTCTGTGAAGTTCTGCTGTAGCATATGAACTACAAACCTTTTACCTAGACATGAGTATAGCCTTCAGTTAACCATATAGATACTAAATTTCTCCTCAAGTAATTTAAACAACAGATTATTTGTTTATGTAGTGCATTGTGTAAACATTCAGCTAATATTAGAAACATGTATTTCTTGTCTAATAAACTGTGTGAGATGAGAAACAGGCAGTACATGTTAAAATCTGTTATGGCCTTTTGTCATAACCTTAGTTCTTTGTTATACAGTGTATTTTTTACAGCTACTTTTAGACAAAATAGCTTAATGTTTCACAGTCAGTTATAATTTGTAATAGATGTGATGGATACAGATCCAGTATTTTAGTTGGGCAGCATCCACATTATAGTAGTGCAAAGGTGAAAAATTAGCAAAGGCCAGTGGCTGGGTGCCATACCTGTGATTTTCAGGGAGAACAAATGAGCATGGGGAAATGAAGCTGAGGTTTAGGGAATAGGATTGGGTTGTTTTATTAGAGAAAAGGCTAGGAGTCATAGGCCAGGAAGGGGGAAGATGAATCTTGAAGGGGGAAGATGAGTTTTGAAATGGAATTTTCAGAAAAGTAGTGAGTTAGATGTAAAGAGTCTGTCTGCAGCAGAAGTGGGGTGAGATAGATTTGTTGTCCATTTTTAAAGGAGAGCATGAAGCAGGATGCTGGATGAACAGAAGAAATACGCTGGAGATAAGATCAGATACTACATACTAGGAGTAAGATAAAGATGACTAAGAGGCTGAGTGTGTACTGGTTGGTGAAGTGAGGAATTAATTTGTGAAAGTTTTTGAAGTCAAAGTTAGGCATATCATCCTCGGGAGAGGAATGAGGAAACGTTCTGCTACATTTTTGACAGAGAGGAGCTTGAAGAGTAATGATGCTGAAAACTCACCAGAAAAGTTATCAGGATGTGTTGGGGGGTTGACTGGTAGATTTAAGAACTGCAGAGGTGTGGAAGGAGGAAATAAATGTTCTAGGAGAAGACAAATGCCTGAGATCTTGATAATCAGGCCAAGAGGCATTTTAACAAATGAAGTATGTGGGCCTCTGGAGTTACAAGTGAATAGAGTGTCCCTAATAATTTCCCTATATGTACTAGAGCAGACAACTATGGCCTCTTGTTTTTCCGACTGTCCTTGTTACTCCCTTTGCTGTACAGAGGGAGGAAGAGAGAAACACAAAGAGAGCTTTGTACCCTCAATTGAAGAAGAAGGGACCTGCTGGAAAAGCAGTGTGAGGAGACAGATATCAAGACAGTAGGAAAGACAGAGAAGGAGTTTGAGAGCAAGAGAAGGAGACAGAAAAGAAGACAGTGTAAATACGAAAAAGGAAGAATGATCTCATTAGTGCAGAGGATGGGGAACTGAGGGATCTGTTCTCAGTCATCTCACAATTATTATGTGACCTTGGAAAGGTCATGGTGAGAGTCACTCCTCTCTGTGACTTGGCCATCTTGCCTTGAAATGGTAAGTAAAACAATGTGTGGAAGTAAAGACATCCTTAATACCTCACCTAAAAAGAATACAGCTATATTTTTTAGTGAAAAGGGAGCCTGGATCAGTGAGACATTACTCACTTTTAAGGCTTACATTCTGTATGGAGCTACCTGAAACATTGCAGAACTGTGTTCTTGATGTTTGTGGAGAAGACCCATGCAGCCTTTACATATTTTATTCATAGATATGATTGCAAAAAAATTAAAAAGAGAAGAAGTCTGATAAATTAATAAGAAAATGACAAGAAAAAAACTCTGAGGAATGCATAGATTTAGAAGTCCGGCTCTAAGGAATATAAAGTCACAAAAAAATATAACCTTGTGACAATCTCCCACAAAGGGTAGTAAATGACCTGATAATCCAGAAAATTCCATTCAACATTCACAAATATTTCAGTGCTGTCTTACTCTGTCAATATATGGTGTGTGTACAACACTCCAGTAGTCTTGTTACACTCCTTGGTTCAACGTCTAGGAGTTGTACCACAACAGGGGCCCTGAAACTTATCAGGTGTTACATACCACAGCTGTGATACAAGAAAAGAGCAAACATCATCATCACTGGTTGATCCTTACTCTTATCTGGGAAGAAAGTTATGGTTGTAGCTAAACTGAGTGAATCACTTATGTCCCTGTTTTAAAGCAGTGGCATGCACTCAAGCTGGCACTGTCAGTGTCAGACACAGGGCAGAGGTGATCTGTTGAGCTGGTGAGAGCCTCTGCACAATCTGGACTGCGAAACCTGTGGGTCTTCACATCACAATGATTCTGCTTCCTCTTGTAATTTTGTGTAACAGTGATTACTTACTTTACCGAGTGCCCTGAGGACTGTGTTTGTTAAGCATATTGAGACCAAGTGTAAGGCGATTAAGAACATCTGCATTAGATTTAGACATGTGTATTGCAAATAACTACTATTAAAGCAGACTTTCCAGTGTCTGAAACTGCTCTTTTCTTTGAGACTGAAGAATACAAATGCAGTCCAAAGAGTCCCACGCAGGTCTCAGCTTTATCTGCCTCTGTAAAGACACTCTGTGCTTTCAAACCCTTTAAACTGGGAAGGAAAAAGACTTTTTCTCTTATTCCTTGAACAGCCATGGGAATGTGAAAAAAGACCCAGTGTGCATTTTTAAATTCTGGTTAAAGATGTCTTGAGTCCTTAGGAGATGCTTAGGGATCCTTCTGGAGTCCATGCTTTTTTGTGTAGTCCTGGAGCCAGAAGTGCTATTTTTAAAACTATCTTGCCACAGAAATACTGTATAAGAACCTGGAAGAAATGCTGTGAGGGTCACTGCTTCTACGGAGTGTATTCTCTTATTCTTCAAGAATGCCCAACAAAAGACTTCCAAATTGTAAAAAACAAGAATATCTATTAATTATTCCATACTCTGAACCACGGAATGGAATTTTGCTTTCTCTCCTGATTTGAAATTTGGAAATATAGTATAGAATTTAAATTATAAAATTTTGCCATTTTTCCTTTACACTTCTATAATTATAAGTGCACAAATGTAATGTCCTCAGAATTAAAACACTTGTGTTAAAATTTTGCCCAAAGCAAAGTTTCATAGCTCTTAAACAGTGTTGTTGGTATAAAAATGTATCTGTAAGTACATTGATATTGGTAAGAAGTATTACAGTGCAGTGTTTTTATTTGGAGAAATGACTTTGTGTGAAGTAGTTTTAGCTCTAAATCTTTTTATCTAGCACTCCGTGTTTTGCTGGTTAAAAGCATTCCTCTGAGGTCAATAAAAATTTGAAATCCAATGCAGACCAACTTTCTCTTGTACTGCTGTTCAAAATGGTGAGCTAATTCTGAAATATAATCTGTTAGCATATTATTAACGAAAACATTTAGCACTGAAGTCAAGGCTTTGGGAGAAAAATAAGGCCGTGTGCTTTTTCAGGAGAATATTTGCTGTCAACTCTTCTTACTTGTTCTTTGTAAAAAAAAAAGGTTATAATTTGAGGTTTTGAGGAAAAACATTGTTGACAAGAATGCATTGCAAGTGCACAAAATAAGTCGACAATGGCTTGTACGTGATTACTTTGCAAGAAGTAGGTGTGAGAACTGTGTTTGTGTTGAGCATGATGCTTATCACATCTGCAGTTCCCTCTGCTTCAGGGTGAGGAAGAATGCCAGTGTGGACCTAAGCAGAAAATATGAAGCTCTAAGTATTATCTGCCCAACGTTTTAACATGCTTACATACTTCAGAATGATCAGAAACTTCCAAGGATACGTTGCTGTATTCACACACAGAGTCACAACAACTCAGATTGCAGATAATTGTTCCTAAGTTAAGTTCTCGAGAAGGCTTTTATAGATAGAGCTTTGAGGAAAATGTGATTGTGTTCCTTTTATTTCTCTCTATTTTAGCCTTATTAAAAAGAGAAACTATGCATCTCAAAAGAAAAACATGAAGAGGAGACCCCATTGCCATTGCTTTGGAGAGCTGAGAGGTGGAGAATGAAAAAGCCATTGGCTTCAGTTTTACTACCACAATAGCCTTTTATGAGAGGGATTAGATACGCCTTGAGCTGGTGCAGCATTCACTGCTGTCCTGGACAACAATCTGGAAAGAAAGACGATATAAATCAGTTTGTCATAAGGTTAAATCACCACAGACTAGCTAGATTGGCTTTTCGGACTTTTTTTTTCATTTTGGGAAATGAGGAAAAACAGAAAGAAAGAGAGAAATATGGTTTAAAAGCTGTTTAGTGTTTTGGTTTTTCTTTTTTTCATTCTCTCTCTCTCTCTCTCTTTTATGTTCCCCTTTCCTGCAAGATGTAGCATTCAGAAAACATGTTGAGCGAGTTCAGGCATTAAAAAGATCAGTCTTTGGTTGCTGAATGAAAGACTGTTGTATGTGTGACTCACATACTAAACAGAAATCTGCCTTGAAAGCCTATTTTACTACCTAATTATATATACACAAAATGTAGCTGTCTGTTTCAATCAAATTCTAGGAAAAAGAATAAAACTCCTCTTAAGATGCAACTTTCGTGTTTTTTAATAACCTTAGAACACACACTGCTAATGCAAAAAGGGGAAGTACAGCTGCAAAGTCCAGATAAGGCACCAGTAATTGTTTTTCTTTTAATTATTACTTTATAAAGACATTATACCTTCTACTCAGAATGGGGAAAATTAGTGTCCTCTCCTTTTTTAGTTTTTCTTTTGAATTTTTCTTTCCTTTTCCCCAAGAAAGCTTGTTGTTATACATTTCAGGAGCAGCCAGCAGCTATGGAAAGTACTTTTAAGCAGCCTCTGTTAATAACAAGCTTTCTAGAGGAATCTACGAATTCCAGCCCTCTACAAACCTTTGTATTGCACTGAGCCCCCCATATGAACAAACCCAAATATACAGTGAAAGAATGCACTATAAAGTATAAAATAATTACTGGCAATCGGCTCTCTCAGAAACTTTCAAGCTGGACAACATGTGTAAGCCATTTCTTTCACAAGAGACAAAAACCCTCAAATTTATTTTAGCTTTTCCTGCAGTAATGTATGTACATGTATGTGCATATAAGTATAAACATACATATATATTTTTTAATTGTCTGCTACTCAGAGGTCTTTTTTTATAACTTCAGTTGTAAAGTTTGATAAGCCATTACTAATTTACATCATCTTGCAGATACAAATCATTAAAATGAAATGCTCTTTTAATGGCTTATCCAATATATATCTAATTGCTCCTTAAAAGTTTCTTACCCTGAAGAGATCACTGGATCTCTCCCTGGGAGACTGGAGCGGTAGAGATAGACATTTATTCTTCAAATCACTGTGCCAGTGGAAGACATGCTGCCCATCCTCTGCCTGAGGATGGTACATCATGACCTGAACACTCCCTGGAGACAAATTAGCAAAACTATTTTCCCCACTGTTTAAGTAGTCGAACCTACTCAGGCAGAAGTGAGTTAGAGGAGGCTCTTACTGGAAGAGGTGATGTTTAGTAACTTCTGGGAAGAGACGCGGGAGTACACTGATAAATAAGTCACAATAGACTTAGCAGATAACTATTTTGTCTGCAAGGGTTGTTTACAGCCTGATAGTCATATCCTGAAGCTGCCTCTATTGTTGTTATGCCACTGATTGTAGCAGAATATGCTTGCTAATTACTAGGGGAAATAGGGTCAAAAATTTGGTTACTGAAAATGTAGTTCAAAACCACATTTTCTGTCCCAGCTACTGACATTACTTGTGCACACAAAAAAGCTGATCTCTCAAAAACTGGACAATGTCTGTTATTTACAGAATTAATTAGATAAGCGGCCCGACAAGTTCTGCTGTGCAATGTATGTGCATTCAGACAGAAGTTTTCTGGCAAACCCTTCTCGCACCTAATCAACGTCTAGCAATTTGAACTCTGACATAATGCAGCCATGGGGTGAATAGGAAATATATAGGAGTTCTGGTTGGTGTGGGGAGCTCGCAGGTTTGCTGTACTTCTGAATGCCCTGGCAAATGGGTATCCAGTTTAGATGGGTTGTGTTTTCTGGCTACCGGACCGGGTACAATGGCGGCTTGTTGAACATAATGACTGTACTTTAGCCTGACAACAGGTATGCTAAGGAGATTAGCTGAAGCTACTTCCCTTACCTGTCTGCAGGGAGGGAATTTGGAGAACAAACACTGAACAAAAGACTTCTGGATCAAGTGAAGTTACTCCAAAATAGGCAAGGGTGTGACTTTACAGCACACTAACTACTGCACTCCTTCTCCTATGGGCATCTTTTGTGCACGGTGAGGCTGCAGCTCAGCCAGACACTTGAGCGGCTCTAACAGCTCGCCGCTGCCAAAAGGGGCAGTCCCATTCTTCAGGCCTCGTTTTCCCACTTTTTCTCCAGCCCTTCAAGCTGTGTGGTCTCATCCTCTCCATTGCACAGCTCTGGCACTCATTTGACCCCTAAGTGAGTCAGTGGAGTTTGTTAAGCCAACAAAAAACTGTTGACTGTTTTGTGAAGTTGGCTTGCTGCAGGCTCAGTGAACTGAATCAGCTCACTCTGCAGTTAGAGGGGCAGCTGTGTCACCTCTGAGGGAGTCACTGCCAGCATGTAGGTTAGGTGGGAGCGAGAGAGAGGAAATTAAGGGCTGAACAGAGCAGGACCACCCCTTTAAGTCGCAGTAAACCATTAAATTGGGTTATGCCATTTTGTCTCACTATACCATAAGGACAGAGACCTGCCTCTCAGACTACTGTTACAGCTTCCATCACGAGACTTGCCAAAAAAAACATTTAAACATAAATCAGTCCAGTTCATTTTGCCAGGAGTGGAATAAAACATACTTGTGAAAGCACCTTATTTGGAGGAACAGGTAAAAACTTCTGGTACCTAGGGAGAGAAACCACTTCCTCTGGCATGGCTGCAGTAAAAAGAAATTATCTGCTTCTGTCCTTACAGCATCTGCACTGTGAGGGATTTAGTGCAGAAGAATGGCTGTGCTATAAATTCACAGCAGTATGCTTCACAGTTAACTTTCTCACTAAAAAAAAAAAAAAAGCAAAGAAATCAAGGTGTTGGAACAGGGCCTCACAGAGACGCATGGGAATTCCTAGGCAAATGAAGAGAGGAAATCAACCTGCTTTCATAGCAGAGCGGAGAGGTTTGGCTGTTAGATCAATGCATGTAATAGATGATGAGTTTAGCTGAAGGTAGTAAATGATTTGGAAGACAAATTATTTGGAAGACAAATGGTTTGGAAGAGTCATACAGAATATTCTGGGCCAGACCATTGACTACAGAAGAATGTTCCAAAATGTTAAGAAATTGAGAGTAAGGAGATAATTGCAGGAGTTACTGTTTCTTGTCTTGGTCTGTGTATTGTGTTGAGAGAATTTCCCTGAGCATTTTTACGACACAAAGTAAATCTCTGTATGACTTCTTTCAAATACAAGAAACCTGATCCAAAGCTGCCTGATTTCTTGCCACATTATCCACTGACTTCCCTGTCTTCTGGGCTGGCTACTTATTTGTTGAAGCATTGCATGCCTGTCTCAGACTCGCCCATGGGGACCACTTTGTGCTATGTTTCCCTTGGCCTTCAGTGCATCAGTCTGGGATGCATTCGTGGGCCCATGTGGAGCCACAGAATAATTTTTTTTCACAGAGGATTTCAATAGTCATATTCTTCACCGTGTGTTTAACAAAACCAGGACTTTTTAGTGACATGCTTGACACATTCGCTTGTCTCTTCAGCTCTAAAGTTGAACCTGAAGGAGGATCTCTAAGAGGCATCCCTACTCCTAGGACTGACATAGACTGACTTTTAATTCCAAATTTGTAATGGAGTATCTATCACCCAATCAATACATCAATTAAAAAAAGGACTCAGAAAAACATCAGGTTGTTACAATGGTGAAACTTTAACTGTAGTAATACTACTAACCCAACATAATACTATGGCACCACCTAAAGCCAATGGGACAGGCAGTGGTGCAATTTAGTCTCACATAAAGCAGTGGTGAATTCTAATTTCCAAGGACAATGTTGCACATGCAGTTTGATACATTGCAGGCATGCAAGGCCCTGCCAGTTGACTTTACATCTGCATTAATGAAGTTTATGGAAACAAATATTCTCAAAGACAGAAAAAAGGGACCAAAACTTTTTTTTTAAAATAGTTTTCTTATCTTTGATTTTCCACAGAGAGTTAAAAAAACAGGGAAATTTGGTTTATTTCTCAAACAGGTGTTCATGAATACTCCTTCAGAATATGTGGCAGAAGCCCAAATGTGGCAGAGGTATTTAGTAGACAAACTCCTAGGTAGACAGGTAGTGTGGCTGAATGCAAGCTCAAATGTCACACATTAAGACTGTGGGAGCCCTAGGAGCACAGTTGAAATCATTGCTTTCCTAGCCATTTTGTAAAAGAACATCAGAGTATGGATTTGCAAAGGGCATTGGACAAGAAGTCCAAAGCCCTGCCATTGTAGAAGAGACTTGCAGTCAGTGTTTTAGGAGGTGAATAGAATACGTATTCTACATACTAGTGAATGTCATAGGCCACAGAATTAATTCCCAAGTCGTACAGCAAATATGAGACCTATATCCAAACAACAAAAGCCACACCTATAGTATGTACCAGGACAATAGCAAATTTTGTTTTTTCTGATGTTGTAAGCCTTGACAGCAAAGGGGAACTTGTTAGAGAAACCTCTCAGACAACCACTGGAAAAAGACTAATTTTATAGAGGAACATGAAGAGTACATGCCAACTACATCTGAATAAAGATTGTTTCCAGACGTCAGTTTGGCATATAATTGTGGCAAACACAGACGAAACAGATGTCTCATAAATTTCATTGCTACTATAGAAGCTTCTCCAGCCTTCAGCTGTGACCAGTGCCTCTGATGTTCCATGAGAGGAACATTCTTTACTAAGTGTATGGAAGCATTGGACTTTCTCACTGCTTTCTGCACTGGTCTACTACTAAAAGACCACTCTTGCTCAGTGAAAGTCCATAGGGAAGGAGATAAAAAACTTCATAGTGTCTGAAACCTTGCAGAAACCTTGTGATTCTCCTAAAGCTTGCATAGTTTGTTGCCAGGCGTCCTTTTCCGGATTAGGCTTTTTACCAAGATGAGTTGCCACTTACCTTTTTTATGGAAAACAGCCTTCCCTGTTGAGGACCCTGAGGTGAGGATATCCCGCCTGCACATCACAGAAATCGGGTAGGGAGTAGGGGACTTTCCAAGGAGAGAAGGACTGCTTTCAGTTCTTAGTCCATCCAGCCCCAGCCAGGAGCCTTTTTTGTGCTCCCATGAGACAACAGTGTGAGAGCATCTTTAATTTTGTGACTCTGTGGAGTCACAATTAGGCCAAGCCCAGATTTTGGATGCTGGGTGTATGAAAAAGCTTTCTGTTATCATTGAAAAAGAGAGCATTTGTTATTGCAGGCCATAGCAGAATGGCAAAAAAAAAGAAGTTAATCTGCTTTCTTTAGCTTTATAGTTCAGCAGCTTAGTTTCCATTCCTTTTGCTGAACTACACAGCTTCCTAATTTTTTTCAAATATGAATCTAGTGTTTTTGACACTTCAATATATTCTCAAGACAGAGATATCTGACTGTGAACTTCTTCTTACTGTAGGTTTTTCTCCTTGGGATTTTCAACAGGAATTACTTGTGCTTCAATTATCCTTTTATGACTGTGTAGCATAATAAAAACAAACATTTAATGGAAGTTTACAAGAGGAGAAGAAGGAATTGTTAGTCTACTGTGTAGAACACAAAAGCATACTGTAAAATTAATCCTTAACACTTGCAGCAACATCAGCATGAAATACAATGCATTATGTGCATATACAAAAAGAATAAAAAGTATGAAAGGATAACTGATTTTAAATACTACTTGATGACTAACTTTTCTGTCTTAAAATACATCAGAATTTTATTACCTGTTTGTTTGGGGGTTTTTGAATCCCAGAAGCCTAATTTGAGTTATGTAAGAATGTATTAATACATTTTAAAAACATAAGAATAAGTTAAAAAAGGGGGAGGGGGAAGAGGGGAAATATCTCCTACAATCTAGAAAGGGTTTTAGTGGTTTTATTTAAAACTTCTAAAAAATGGGTTAAATTAAGGAGACAGCAACAAAGCTTTAAGTATAGATAAGCTGACAACAACATAGTAGGAAAAATCTCATATAATTCTGAAAGCTTGCTACAGCACTGCTAACATATTTTGTTACAGTGCTCTTGTAGTCCTTCACCAAATGTCTGTTTTCAGATCCGCTTCATGTGCTTTCCTTGCAGGGTTTAATGTACGTGGTTAATCTTGACTCGGCTTAATACTGCTAGGAATGTGGCAATGACCTCAGCTGAACACTGGCAAAGTGATTAATGTTACATGAACTGAGATATTTTTTACTCGGGATCCTGAATAAACACAGACATGCTGTATTCTGTTACAGACCTTTGCTCAATTGAAAATGTACTGTGGTTTCAAAGAGTAATGTTTCAGATGCAATAAACAATGTTAGAGGAAATATGGCTCTTGTTAAAGAAAATGCTGTTTCAGGCTAAAGTCCCAGTGATCATAAAAGATATATGATGCAATAAACAAAATGAACTACAGGCAAGACAGGTCCATTCGATGACTAACCATTGATTGAATTTTCCAACACTCCTAGACATTCTGTGAGATAAACTATTCACAAAAGGTCCTTATTAAATACAAGGTTGTAATTTCTTTTTTATTTTTATAGTGAGGTCCAAGAACTGTACGAATGTCCCCTATTGGTTGTTTGTGTTTTTGAATTTTTTATGATATGGGAAGACAGGCAAACAGTTGCTATGATTGTTAAATGTCTTAAATCAAGTAGAGAAAATGCAATGAAACACAGTTGCCATGGCAACACATTGTAACCTAGTACCTCTGGATTATGAACCAGCTCACATCTATGATCATTATTTGTTGACAAGCATAAATTGAACCTAAAAGCATTAATTTCAGAGATAAAACTGGAATGTTGAGCTAAGTAATAATGAAGTATAAATATTTCCAACAAAGTGGTAGCAAATCAACTCTAGTTATGTTGCCATTTACATAATGTTAATAAGCTAAATGAAAATGCTTTTATATTCAAGCCTTTCAGGAAAGATGAAACAAATATATATATATCTCCAAATCTGCAAATAGCAATTGACATGTATTCTGTGCTGCTACAGGAATACAATAGGACCAATTATACAGAATGATATACAAGACATTGTAATCAAATAATGTGATTTTGATTTGCAGTTGTTTGACAAAAACCTGAAGGAAAAAAGGACAAATATTTGAACACCTGTTTACTGACACCATTTCCCTCTTCTGCATATTTTTTTCCTTACTGCACATTGGACTTTTTTGTAGGTCACTATGAAGCACTACTACCGCAGAAAAAGAGAAATTAACTTTGTTGGCAGAATTTATATATGCCTGTCATCACCACATACATTTCAAAAGCATAAAAGTGATGGTTTTATTTTTTTCTAAACTCAGTAAGAACTGACTAAAACAGGCAACAAGGATAATGAATCTGTTTCTGAGTGCTTCTCACTCTTGCCAAGTATTCACCACTATCTCAAAGCAGGAGTCCCTGGAGCTGCAGGGCCTCATTCACAGAGGCTCCAACAACCTCCGCAGGAAGCTCAAGACCTGGCATGTTGGGCCAATTGCACATTCCCTACAAAGCTGCCTCTGCAACTCTGCAGGTGTCCCTGGAGCTGCCTGGGCAGCAATGATCAGCCGTCTTCACAAAGTAATGGAGAGTCACTTAGGTACTGGAAGTCTGATCCTTCAGTCTTTCTGTGCATGCACAGAAACCATATCCCACACCTTTCCAGGATTTGAGATAATCCTATGCCTAGAGAGGATTCAGTTTGTTAGCCTGTGGCTTTTCTCTGCAGAAGTTAAGGTCTGTGTGCTTTTTTAGAAGTCTTCTGGTGACTTATCAACAATCAGGAATGGATATTAATCTTTGTTGCTGCTGAATCAAAATCCCTGCTGTTCAAAGGCTTTGATAAAACTTTCTTTAAGGGTCTGTGTCTTGAATATTGCCCTTAACTCTTTACAGAAGATTAGAAAACAGACCTGATAAGATTAATCCTAAATGCAGATACGTACTCCCATTAACTTGGTACCATAGCTTTAGTGGCTATTTAAAGAAAATTAATTGTTTTCCTTTTAGTTAAAAAAAGTCAGATTTGACCAGCTCTAGTCACTGGAAAGGATCAGTTCAATAAACATGTGCAGCAGCTTTGGGAACAATGGAAGCATATAGGACGGCACAGCCATTTACGGCTTTAAAGTCTAGTTATGTGAATGAATAAATACTTCTTAAAATGCAGAATTATTTCTTTTTCCTGGCTAGATGGCAACAACTCTGTAGACATTCCTATAATATTTTGTAAGAAGCTTTTCCCAACTGCAGAAACAAGTGACTTACAGAGGTTTGCCTAGCAGAACACACCTACTCCTTCACAATCGTTATTATGTAAATATCCACTAGAAGGCTTTTAAAAATACAAGATTCTTGGGCTTCTTTATGTAGGACAATTGCTGTGACATATTGTAATGTCTATAAATATGCAATAATGGCTCTAATTCTGACCATCATTACGCCTCACACATCTTGAAATTTTCTGTGGCTTAGGGAAAAATACAGAATTGACTTTCACACAGATATAGTGGAGCTGGAATTTTGTATTTCAAAGATAACAGACATTCCTGGACATTATTTGGGTACCTGAAGGGAAACACCAATCCCTTAAGGGACTGGGGGAAAGTTGAAGTAAGAAATCTAGTTGCATCTATTTTTGGAAACTTTTGTGCAGGCCCAAGGTTCTTATAAGTTCAGTGATTCACTAAATTATATATTGTACTTGAAAAAAATCTTCAGTACTGAGGGAAGAAAATAATATTTAAAAATCAGAGGCATGCAGTTCTTTTCACTTTATCCATTGCCTACCATAAATGAACTCCATGAGGGAATGAAGAATTAACAGTTAATAACTATCTTTCTAGGGTGTGCACAGTCAGACCATGCCTTTTTTTTTTTCCTGTGAGGTGCAATGTCATCAATAGAAACCAGTGGAAAAGTAGAATCTCTGCTCAGCATGTTACCATTGAAGCAAAACCTTTTATTCCTGATCTCTCTGTGATCTGAACACACTGTTCATAGCTTGAATCTCTCTGTTTTAGACAGAATAAGCGTCCTAATGGGTTTGTATCTGTATGAGTATCTACCTGAGGTACTAGATGTTGTTAGCTTGGTACCTCTGCATCAAACAATGACCTTCACCTTTGTTGAATACTGTATCTTCTCAGAAGTTTGCTAATTATAAGATGACTGGAGGTAATCAAAGCTAGAATCTGTGGATAAAATCTGAATTCTGAGTGTGATTTCTGAAGCATATTTCTGTCTTAACAAGGAGTCCCATAATCCTGTACATAGATAGATACCGCTACAGGTCACAAGACAGTACTACAAGCTACAGTACATCACTACAGTGATTGATAAAGTATAAAAAACTATTCAGATTAGATAGTTATATATTTTTCTCAGTTATGTTACTAAGAAAAGAGAGTTTGAAAGAAGGAGAACTATAAAGGCTGAACATTGTAGCATCAAGCATAGGCTTTCTTCAGAAGACTAAGCTGTTGTAATCTTTAGGTGATTCTTGGGCTGTATTGCTTGAAGGAGATGCTTGTGATTTCAACAATAGGATCAAATATTCTTCAATGCTATTCAACAGTTTTGTTTCAGTGACAGGGGCTGAAACGTCTTTCAAGGGTCTAGTGCTTCTTTTAGGGAGACTATTTCAGCAGACACCATAGTTACCTGCCTCGTTTTATAGTTTGACCTACTTGCTCCATGGTGGTACAAGATCTGGTGGTTCTCAGCAAGGAAGTTGGCATGGACCTGTTGCATTGCTACTTTTTTTTTTGTCCAAACTGTACCTTCCTCAAAGTCAGTAGTTATCTGGAAGTAAAGTGGAAGAACTTAATTGTGGATTGGAAAAGCTAAGGAACATCTCTTTCACCCATTAAATTCCCAATTAAACACGTCATTGGTCCAAATCATTTGCAAAGGTTGGTGCAAGGTCATGTTTATGTTACTTAGGCAGAATAGTTCATAGTTGGTATATCTGTCCTGCTGAGCAGATGATATGCAACCAGGAAACACATGCTTACATCTCTAAAGGGCCAAAGCTAAACCAACAGGAAAGCTTTAGTCTGCAGAAGTTGTTTGAAGTTTGCCACATAATACGTATTTAGACACTTAAAAGCTGAAAGGCCATAAGGGATCTATTGAGCTATTGTGATGACTTTTTCTTTTCTTTTCTTTTAAATTACATATATACTGCTACGGATATTCATAACTCTATATCCACTTTCAATATATCTTGGTGTATATGCTCACAGCTTTATATTAAAAAACACTATGAAATGTGTTAAGCAGAATTAGTAAACATGTGAAGTATCCACTTTCTACCTTAGCTATCATGTTTGAAGGGTGCAGCTCACTGAGTTCAGTGAGAATTTGCTCAGTAGAAACAAAATTGGATTAGCTGAGTGAAGCCTAATGAAAATACATCATACATGAGTTTAAATAGGGCCTCCTGCATCTTGACTATTAACACCTGTCTCTGATTCAGAAGTAGCTTCATCTACATTACAAAGTATTTCAGTTAAAACAGATAATCTCTGTTGAGTTACAAAAGCTTAGAAGTAGTAACACAATGCAAAACTCCATGGTGTTTGTACTGCTACTTTGTCCAAGAGACACTAAAAGGGATGAAGTTACTAGTGGTAAATTTATGGGATTTAAATGCTACAGCTTCATGTTTCAGCCTTTTGCTCATCACTGTGCCCCTTACTGAATGTTAAAGAAGGACCCA